>NW_010273850.1:0-2128 GCF_000690775.1 Eurypyga helias
AATATATGTATTATAAAATATGAAAGAGTATGCAATAAATTTGGAACAAAAATAAACCACACAATCCACAGAACATGAGTCCTGATTTCTATATATTTGTCTCCAGGCACATATTGCAAAACCTACTGTCATCATATTTAACAGGAAATCTCTAGCCATTCCTACAAAATACTCAATAACCGCTCAAACATCACAGGCTAAATGCTTTGGCTATTTATAGAATGAATTCCAAGTATTTCAGTGAAGTGTTTCTTGATTTGCTTGGGTAAATGAATAGTGTTTGTCCACCTGGTTTTGGGGTTTTTTTGTTATTATTTTGAAACTAGTGAACTTACTCTGGTCTGCTATGCTTTAGGAGCTCCCAGCAGTCTGAAGGTGAATTGAGAAAGAGCTAAGGTGAAACAGAAACCAGCATCAGGAAGACCAAGCCTAATATTTAAACATATTTAATAAAACTAATGACATTCAAAAACCTCATCCAATAAATAATTCTTTCATTCTTTCAAGTCAAGTTTATTTTGGTGTGTTTAGATGCTTTTTGATGAGTGAAAGATTTAACGTTGGTTACTTTTTCCATAAGAGAATATACGATAGGACATCCTCTCTTATTAGCACGAAAAAACCCAACCTCCAAAAAAACCCAAACAAAAGATGGATCGCTCTTGTGTCTCACAGCAGGGTCATATGTCTTAGTGCTGCCTAGTTTAATTTACAGCCATGGCGGGGGAGGGGGCAAAGGTATTCTTCCAGCCCTAACATTGATCTCTGCACACTGACAAGAAGTGAATTCACTATATTCCTGCATCTTTTTACCTCTTTGACTTTATATACATTACCAATTCCTTGAAGTGCATATTGTCTCTTCCTGTACTAACACACAGGTTTTGATGGTGACTTTATGTACTTCTGTAATTTAAGGAATATAGACAAACACAGCAAATAGTGTTTGTCCGGTGTACTACATGTAACTCACTCATACTGAGGCTCCTTAGTAACTTATATCATCCAACGATGAAGCTGTCAGAATTACTTTTAAACCTAGGTTGGATCTATTTACAACCGCCAATACTTTGCATCACAAGAATATCTATTAAACATAATGCAATTGCTGGCAGTAGAACATGATGGTCACGTGGAAATCAGAACCTCAGGCTGTAAGATTATGACCAGAACCAAGATTCTAAGTTCTTTGTGCATTTCAGTTCATTTTTATTTTCTTTCCAGGATGATTTAATTATTAATGAGGAATCCGTATGAACAAGCTGTTCTAGGTCAGCCTAATAAGACACGTCAAAGTGGCTTGTTAAATATTAAAAAAGCACTCAAAACTATTCATTTTAGGACTATTGGTATACAGCCTTGCTGGTTTTGTTGCTATTTCTATTTTTCAAGGCCGTTAGTGACTTTTGCCAGTTAGCCTAGCAAGTTATTTATATACCACATCAAATATCCAGAAACTAGAACAACAATCTGAGATATCTTTAAACAGAAAGACAGACTAGAGGACAAAGACAAATGCTATTGAAGCCAAATGTACATTGATTTTTAATATACACACAGAGGCAAATAATGCTAGCAGCTGGTATTTTCTATTCAACATTTACCATTTCAAAATTATACAAATTTAAGGAAGAAAAGTACTTATTGAAACAGCAGCAACTATCTCACAGACTGGGGATCTGTGGTCTCCACATTTCTGGTTTCACAGCTCTGCAGTCTGGAGAATGCTTAAGCCTGCTGAGGACTGAACTTTGAATTTTCAATTTTTTTTTGAAAGTCACATTCAGCTGCAGCATGTCACCTCTCTATACCCACATATACATACCCGTTATTCACCTAGCTCCACAGAAATAGGTCCCTCTATCATAATTTTTTTTTTTTTTGTGCTCAGAATCTTCATAGGCTTCTGCACTACCTCTGCATGCAGCATACTTCACAGCCAGCACCCCCACGCTGTCTCCAACACCTAGCACCTCTGTATTGAACAACATGACTCCATATGGAATATCCCTTTGATTCCAGAGGACTTCTTTCATTTAGTACAGTAGCAAGGATGATAAGCGTTTCTACATCACAAGACTCTGTATTGTGATCTTTTCCTAAATAACACCATTTTGTGTTCATTCCT
>NW_010273850.1:2138-60784 GCF_000690775.1 Eurypyga helias
ACGTTTCTTCCTCCATGTATGCTGACATCCAGATTTTTATACTCCAATATACATTATATCATGAAATGTAACCACCAAGATCGTTCACTGCTTCAACCTTGGTACCCCTCCAGTTGCACTGCTCCTCACTTTGTCAGATCTGAAAAAGCAGTTCTTTGCTATGCTATACAGAAAGTATAAAGGCATTTGCTTTTGACACTGTTCTGTGTCATGCCATCTTGAATATTTATTAACAAATAAACCTAGCAGTTAGAAAGAAAGTGCTCTGTTATTTACAACATATTTAGGATATATTTTTGCAAAAAACAATCCTACTCTTTTCCTTCAAGTCTAAATAAAACTTCTCTGCCATGTACCTACAGAAAAGTCTAGCAGCTGGGCTAGATTGCCTGGAGGACTGTGGTGTTATTTTTATTTGTTTCTTGTTAGTTACCTATTTGGTTTTTATTGTTAGTCATACAAAAGGAAAAAAGTTAGCCTCAGATAAATATTTAAGTTCTTGAAGAGTGCCTAATAACCAAAGTGTACCAACATATAGAAAACACCACCGCACAAAAAAGAATGGGAACAAGGGATATCATAGACTCCACTGACATCAAAATAACACAGCAGGTAGCAGGTTAAGTAGGAAAAAAATATTCTCCTAACATTGCCATAAATATAATCTAAGTATAGCAAGAGATAGTAGGCAGGTGATATTTTCCAGCATTAGCAAATGACTACTCTAGCCACTCCATTTAAGAGCATTTCAAACTGACGACTGCCTGTGTAATCGAAAAGAGCAAGGTGATTCAAACTATTAGTATCCATTTTAGGACAAGTGAACCCATCAGCTATTCCTTACCTGAAATATAAATAAATAAATAAATATCTTTCTTCACTTATTGGTCAGTCCTCAGAGAAAAACTAATTTGTGTCTGTCTTGAATGAAGTGCTTGCTCATTATTACCATCTTTGGTTAGGAACCCAATGCTATGACCAGCAACCAGTTATTTGTACTGGTGCTACACTGGTGTTTTCTAAAAACTTAGGCCAACACTGAGGAGTTTATTTCTGTGCCTCTTAACATGCTCATATGGAATGTGATAAGCAACACATTAGGACTCATTGTTCAGGAAAATATGGATGCACAGTTTGCCATTCAGATGTGTTACTGAGAAAATAGAAATCAATGTCACAAAATCCATTTTTCAGCTGACATACTTATTGCTATGTTATCTTATACCATCTACTAGCTTCTGGATAATCCAAAAGATCCTCTGCTGAGATGTAATCACAAATGACATCTTTTAAAGAGGGTAGACTCACTGAACAGCTGCAAGTCTTCACAACTTCATTTTTGTATACAGAACAGCATGAGCAGAATCGTGGGCCCAGTGAGGCAATAAGGAGTGAGAAAAAGCGTGAAAGAACGGCACTAAGTCAACCATGAAACGGAAACTTTTAGGGAGCTGAGGACAGCCAGAAGTAGCTGGTTGAGTTTACTCCCCTACAGACAATGCAAGTGGGAAAGCCTGTATTCCAACCAACAGAGTAAGGAGGTCGAAATGAATCCCAGACAACAGAGAAGTAGTACACCAGCTGTATCAATAGAAGAGAGCATTGAGTTCTTCAACCAAGGATTTACTGTATTAAAGAGAAATGAGTTAGGAATTGTAAATTAAAATCAGTACTATGTTTTTCCCCACATTACTTTCAGAATGTCTGAACTATGGTACAGCAACTCTACTTGGTATTTGCGAAGATCCCATAAATAGTACATCGACAGCATGTCTAGGCCTATAGGGTTTCTGGAAAACACATTTTAAAAATAATTTCAGTAAGTGGATATTGAGGAGCTGGAAGAACACACAGATCTAAACCCCAGGTTTTTCAAGTAAAGTTTTAATTGACTTCTTAGTAATTGTCTATCTGGTAGTTATTATTGGGAAAGTCAGTGGTGGGAGGAAAATAGAAGAGGAGTAAACCCAAACTGCTTCTTCAGAGTCAGATAGCACGTCCTCCTGCCTTCTGCAACTGGCCAGCCCCTTTCCTCGGTTTTTACTGGGAAACTAAAAATTCCCCAGTATGGGGAGACGGGAGACGATTTTTAGGTACAATCAAACAGTGCTGAGTCACTGGCTTTTGCCAATACTGTTAGCTGAATACAAGGTAACAGAGAATGCCAGCTTCTCCAAGGACAGAAGGGCTTCAGCACTGATGAAATCTGTTTGTTCTTGATATATAGTCCAGTTCAGCAACCAGAAAATGCTTCTCTACTGTGGTATCAGAATTAAAGGAATGATCCTGCACTGTATTTCAAAAGCGCAATACAAAACTTTTAAGGCCTACAGTTTTAAGGGCTCTGCTAACCACACTTTTATTGGGACATGAAAAAATACATCTAATAATGGGACTAAAAGTTTTGCAGGACTGTGTTGGCGCTGATGTAATTCATAAGTCATAATGGCAAGTGAGACACAAGCTTCTTTGGGTGCAAGTACCTGTGAATGTGCTACATACGTAATTACGTCATATGGAAATACTAATGTTTAAACACATTCTACTTTGAACAAACACATCTAGTTTTGCCCACAATAGATTTATGAAAGTAGTCAGAAGCATCAGCTTAATATTTCTAAATCTGTCCTATAGCAGCAAGGAGGTTACTGACTATAGTTAGCATCAGAATTTATTTGTGTAATTGTAATATTTGTTTGTTCTCGTTTCTGCATTCTGTTTAGCAATCAACTTTTTGGCAGTAGAAAGAGATACTGAAATTTGAAACTCAACCGTTACCTGGAACTTGTACTGATGTTTCACTGGGAAAGATACACATTCCGAAACAGTGCACACTTATTTTGATAGAGAGCACTAAAAAGTTTTCATTCATAATTTTTTTTTTTAAGCAAGTCCAACATGGAATCTTTTATACAACTTTCAATTCTATGCAGAGGTTCATTCTTACAGGGTGTGCATCAAATGACATAGTGACTGTGTTTCTTGTCACTTTATATTTGTTTCTATGAATAACAGAACTGCAATATAACCTCACATACCTGAAAGTTATAGCTCTGTCTCTGACCAAATAATTTTTAAAAAGGGCGTTTTAAAAATGTTTTGTTAATGTATTTTTAATCACTGTCAGTTCCTAGAAGATGCTTTTACGCAACACAGGTTATGTTGTCAGTTAATAAGTATTTCAGAATTTGACAGTATATCTTATCTGACACACAGTAGTTGAGTTCAAATTAGAACAATTTCTCCATAAGTTCTTGGTGGCTTACCCTACTGCTAGAATTCTGGGAAAGTTACAAGTTATGGCCAATTATTATTCTAATTATCTCCCAAATTCATGTATTTAATACAGTATAGAGATGGCTGAACACTAAAGTGAACTTACAGCATATGGCTCTTCTTTCAGTGTCTTAGCATATGTGAATAAGGAAAGATAAAATAAGGAAGAATCTGTTATGTGTTGGATGAAATTTTCTCTACAAGCCAGAGCTCATAATATACATAATCCTGCCTAAGGTCCAAAATCAGTCTTAATGCATAGACCACCTCATGCTCAACTTTTTCAGATAGGATGAAACTTCACAGATACGTGCAAACAAGCATTAGAAAGGGAAGTAGAAGATGAAACAAACCTGAAATTTTATATGAATGAATATGATTTAACTCTGTTTCCCTTGAGTGCCTTTTTCCCCTCTTGCTCCAAAAGTAAGGAAGGAGGGGGAAATCTTTCTCATCTGACCTGAAAACATGACATTTTTTCAACCATTCATTTCATTAAAATTTAAACAAGAACTTTGGAAAATTCCATCCAATGGAAAAAACCCTTAAATAGCAAAAAACCCTTAAATAGCAAAACGACATTTTTCATCAAGATCAAGTTTCTTTCAAAAGTCTAAAATAAACTGAGTAAGGGGAGCTGTAGTGACACTGCCAGGCTAACAGATGAAAGTGTACTGTGACAATTTGTCCCGGCCACGAGAGGCAGCTCAGTGCTTCTAAAGCCTGATGTTTAAAAACTCAGTCATTTCCTGCCAAAGTGAGAGAGTTTAAGAGTCTCAATTTATACTGAAGCTGTGAAGATGAAGCTGAAAGTTTTAGCAACAGTGGTAGGGAAAATACATAGCACAGGTAAAAAAAACATCATCCACCTCCTCTCAGTTTTCTGGATAATGCCGTACCTGCTTTCTCTCAGGACTACTGCCTGGGGACAATGAGTCCCCAAGCTTCCTTTCAATATCAAACAGGTAGAATCTTTTACCATCACTATACATTACCTACAATGTTATAAGCACTTTTCAAATAGAAACCAGACAAAAACCTCTTCTATCCCAAAAAACCTTGCTCTTAATTTCATTACATCTAGTTCTGGTTTCTAAAAAATAATCTTGCCTTCTAGATACACAGATTCTTATCCTAGGAAAGCCAACACACAAGAACAGAATGACTACTTGAAACACTTTAGCAGTGTTGAGAACACATCTTGAAGACGGCACTCCAGAGTAGCTAAGAGCTTCCCTATTTTCTATTGCACAGGCTTGGACTACGTGTGCACTGAACTCGTGCACTAATACTTGCGGAAATGAATCCTCTTGCCCTTTTCAATTTTATTTGATGAAGCCTTTTATTCAGTTACCTATTGCTTCTGAAGAACACAAATTAAATTTCTAATTTATACAATGAAACAATAAAGCATTTGATTTCATTTTACCAATGTTATCTGAGTATTAAATGGAATGGAATGTCAAGACATCCTAAAGCCTTGTTACTATGCTTGGTGAAACACGTAGTTAAATCATTTCCCCAAAAAAGCAATATGGACGGCCTTGTAAGAACAACATTTCAAAGGATCTTTTTACTCCATTTTGACAGTGTAATTTGTCTGTATTTCCTCTCTCTCTTATTTACGCTATTTTCTCCTTTTCCACAACACTTAATTTTACTCCAGTCATATCTATATTTTTGACACTCTTATCACCCTCATCATTTACTCTAACAAAACATTCCTCTCTACCAAAATTTTTGGATCTTAATTCATAAAATATAAAAAAAAATATATAGGATTGTTTTTGGTGATTAGGGGCACATAATACCAACCACAAAACATATCTAAACCAATACACTTCTACATATCAGAACAGCATGTGGCAGTACAGCATTATGAAATTTTTAATTGCATCCAACCTGTGATTTCCCAATAGCTCTTCCTCTACAACAACTAATTTTAAACAGGAAGTCCCATTGATAACTTAAAAAAGGAAAAAAAATGGGACATTTGTGAGTAATGCTAAACTGATGCTGCAAGAGCTACACTCCACATTATATAGTGATTTATTGTACTTTCTTTGTCATAATAACTGAGACTAATGACTTCAAAACAGTTTAAGGGCTGCTCCTTCTAGATAAAAAACCTTCTCAATTTATTTGTTATTTCTATTATTTACAAAAAATAGTTCATGCAGCCTGATATACAGTAAAGAACAGAAAACAGAAGAGAGAAAAATATATGGGTCAAATTCAATATTTAGAGATACAGAATTCTTTGATACCTTGAGGCCTTTATGTATGCATTTAAGACTTAAGTATAAGATGTTTTAGTTTCTAATGCTACTTCAGTTTAATCTGAAATGCACAAGGACAAAAGGTTCTATAACAGATTTCTGCTGAAAATAAGTGTCATGTTTCCTTCTGTCAAGTGGGAAATGTACAGTCATAAAGAGCAAGATGGGATAATTTCTGACAGCTATAAGAATAAGAAAATACATGGTTAAGCCTTTCCATTCAGTATTCTGAATTGCAAGATTAAATTACTTATAGGAAAAATCTTTCAAGACTACTTGGTTACAGAAAAATTGTTCACAACTCTATCTTACCCTGTCACCCGACTGCCTAATATAGAAGACATTAAATATATTACACTGTAATTTTATAACTAGCTCTATATTGTAGCTATATATTATAATGATGTGTGTCCATCCTCCAGGATAAGAACATCACAACATGTGGACAGTGTCCCGCTGCCTTGGTATGTGAAAGCCACCTTTCCACTATGACCAGAGCACGTTGGCAGCAGGAGGAAGGACTGTGACTGCATGGACAAGCCCCAGTGCCCCCACACCACACACACACACCCCTGAGGACCCCGAACAGCACTGCCTGGACTTGGCAGCTCCCTAGCGAGGCCCTGGGCAAAGCTGGCCACAGGAAAAAAAACAATTTCAGGCAATCTTATTGCTAGATCAACAGTGGCATGAGGTGCAAGAACCCTGTATTAAGTGAAAACAGAACTTTGGGCTTGTTGCCTTCTGTACAAACCTATCTAAACCCAAATAAAACAAACACAGGAAAATCTCCAATTTCATATATCTTTCTTGCAACAAGAAGCAAAATAGTATGGTAATTACACTGAGTACAAGCTAAGGAAGACAGCAGCTTGGTTTTCAGTTGCGATATCTCCTGTCCTCATTTGTTTTATAAATTTGTGTGTATTCAAAGGCACATCAGCCCACAGTCTCTGACTGGGAAGAGGCATGGACTTAAATTCAGCTTTACCTGAATCATGCATTAGCAGGAAAGCTAGTGTACCAACAGCTATCCTGATGATGGCTCTTCTAATTCACGGGATAGACTTCAACCTCATGCTGCAGG
This sequence comes from Eurypyga helias, assembly GCF_000690775.1. Lineage (NCBI taxonomy): Eukaryota > Metazoa > Chordata > Aves > Eurypygiformes > Eurypygidae > Eurypyga > Eurypyga helias. The sequence continues at coordinate 8,781 of NW_010273850.1, forward strand.
CAGAGTGGTGTCAGCAATTTCAGCAGAAACCCTTTAAAACCTCAGAAGCCAGTGCTCCTAAGTAGGGTATAAACTGAAACATATCACCCCCCATAGGCAAGTGTCGAAAGTACGTCGAGTCACACAGCACCAGTGCTTTGTCACTACTAAACACAGCAAGCCCAAAGATTTTACCACTGCTAAATTCAAAAGCAAGTACCAGCCCTCAGTGGGGGCTCCTAATTTCCTTGTGCCAGGACTATTAATGACGTTCCTAAAAGCAGATAACTTTTTTCCCTTTCCAAGTGTTTAGCACCAAAGCTGGAGTTACAACACTACTTTTAGAATACAAGTCACTGCATAACCTTAATTTTGCTAAAAGCTCAAAGGTGCACTTGTCATCTAGTGCAAACCAGCACATCATAGAAAGGGAAAGAAAGGAAACTGGTTTTATAGGTTAAGTAGAAGACAGAAATTAAACCATCTCCATTACAGAGACAACCACAGCTAAAGTTTTGTTAGAAGAGATTATGAAATTGCTCATAAACTCCCATTACCAAGAGGAATTAGGTTTGCTTTCATGTCAAAGCAGTATACAAAAAGCTCCTATTCTTATATTTCCCTCCCACATATTTATGTATCTATTAAAAGCATCACTAATTATTTGCTATTAAGAATGAGCTAATTAGATCTTGCACTGCATGAAAGAGACACAAAGTACGTAACTCATGTTCCATTACAATAGCTGCAAACAAATGAAAAAGTAAATTAAGAGTTCCAAGAAAATTGGATGAGCTGACAATGACAAACCAACTATGTTTTGTTACCTTGGACGACAAGCTAATTTAAAGACTTACGTAAAATATAAATATCAAAACCAAAATTAATCAAATCTATCATATTTGGCTTTTGGTAAATGTAGCAGCTGAATAACCTGCGGGGGAAAGTACCACAAATACATAACATTTATTTAACAAATAACTTGTCCTTCCTCCCTTGCAAATATATTTAAACCAAGGAGTTATAATTACAGAAATTTAAAAATTATTAATCTGCCAATTACTGTCGGTTTACATTGTTAAATTTATAGTTGAGGTTTCAAAGACTAAAATTATTCTAATAAAATAAGAATGCCTGGGGTTTAATACTTTTAATTGAAAAATTAAATATTTTGAAATTAAACTCCCCGTATTTTTTCCACTAAATTTCACCTGGCACACTGGAAAGCTATAATGTAGTCAAGCAAGCCACAAATGGATTTTTTTCTTCTAAATATATATTTTTTTATTTTTTTTTTTTTTAGTTTTGATAAGCATGATCTTCTTCCCAAATACATTTTTAAGAGTAATAACTTATACAAGGACGTGAAGTAATCTCTTTTCAAGTCTGTGACCCTATATCAATATCCCCTTGCCTCTTAGCCTGCATTCATACCTGGTAGAAATTTTCTTGGCACTGTTTTGGAGAATGAGCAAGAGGCTCATAATTTTTAAACCTCATTGTGTTCTGCTTTAGCTACAATGCGGTCTTCACATCCATAGTAGTGCCAAAAATGAAACCATCTTTGATATGTTCACCACTCACTGATGAGTCAGTTATCCTTCACATACAAAAGGTTGCAGCTAATACAGAACCTGCACGTGGAGACAGACAAGTGGTCTGACAGGTATTAGTTTGCTTTTCAAGCTTAAGGCCAAAAGAAAGAACAACACAAGGTTTAGAATCCAGTCCTTCAGATAACTAACAAAAACCTTATCTTACCCTAGTAGCAACCCCATCTAGTAATTCTTACATGTTCAGTCTGTTCTTTCTAGTGAATTTTAATTATTTATTGAATTTTAATGTACTCAGCATCTGTTTAGTCAAGGACAAAATTATTACATTCATAAGTAATATGAATCTCAAGAAATAAATGAAGTTGTAGAAAAAACATTGCTTTCCCTAAGTACAGAACTTGGTCTGTTATTACTTTGAAACACCGAGCCCTTAGCATACATATACTGGATTGCAGGACTAAGATTTTCTAGAGTACACAGATATGGCATAAATATGCCACTATTTAAATATGTCAGCTGTATATTAAAAACATGCATTTATCTGAAAAGTTGCATTTCCTTCTCATACTTATTTTAAGTTATATGACAATCAGATATCAGACAGGTAACATACTAGAGGATAATTGAGAGACGTGTATTATGAATATTGCAAAACATGCAGGTCTGTAAACCAATTTAGCTCAATTAACTAAAGGCAAAACAAATAGTTGTCAAACTCCAAGCCAAAAAAGTAGTCATTGAGTAGTATGTAAATCTTCTCACACATCAAGAACACAGTTGTCCCTTGCCTATGTTGTATGATTGCCAATACTGCCAAAGCCATTAAAGATTTATTTTTAGACTAAACCCCAAAATCTGTTTCCAAGGAAAAAAAAAAAAAAAGGCATAACAGCCAAGTTTCATAATCGCTTATACACAGGCATTTACATAGACATGTTTTTATTAGGTTTTCTTTCTACTACAGTAACAACACACGTCTATACTTCGAAAGGCTTCTGATATACAGCTGCATTGCTTTTACACTGAGAACATAGAAAAGGAATGCAAGTTTCCCAACCACAGCCTATGCTACGATTATATCAAAGCCTTAATTTTTTTTTAATTTATTATTTTAAACTGTTATCTTTGTTTATCTTGGCCAATATATGGCATAACTCCTTTCTGATGCATCTAGCTAGCTAGAACTTCAGCGTGTGAAACAAACTCATGTAAAATATGAGAAACGATATGCCTGCAGCAATATACTGTAGGCAAGTTGTTCTGCAAGGAGTAGAACTAGTAAAGTTTGGTTTTCTATGGAGATGTATCACATGGCTGAGTATTTTGGAAGTGAATAAGCAGTAGGCAGGGTGTTTATTCCAAGGGGTCTGGTGTTACAAGTAAAAGCATGACATGAAATGAACACAATAAGTCTTTCAAAAACTTATCAGTAATACTCACCGTCAGGAAGAAACCTCCAAAACACTGCTCGTGTAACCTCAGAAAATTATGAGGGCAATAAATAGTTCCACAAAAAATATTTATTTATTTGCTGTTCAGAATAGAAGAGCACATTAGAGGTCAATTGTCTGCTAGGATGCAAGCAGGAAAAGACCAAATAAAGAGCCAAATGGTACCAAGAACAAAGGACACATAGTCAAGATTCTTCTGATGGAATTTATCAATTCAGCCACTGCATTTCTCACAAAATCAGCCTCACTATAGGGAATACAAAATTTTTAACTGCTGAACTACTAATATTCATCAATTTGATGTCTAGTATGACTTATTTGCTGATGTTTGGCTAACTGGTACTGTTTTGGTATTGACTGACCCTATGAATTTCCCATCCAATGAGTTTTCTCGGTCATACCAATGCCAAGATTTTGATTTTACAACGATAAAACACATGAAATAAGTTTAATAGTACTGCTTATCTAACTTCAATTGTTAATATACTTGATTAATTTTGTTAGTTATTGTGCTGAAAAGAAACATGCCAAAACAACCTAAGATACGTGTTAGTTAAGCTTTTCACTAGCACATACAAAAATACCTCAAGGCTTGCCATTCCAAATGTCCCTGTATTTTTTATTAAAAATACCTTTCCAAAGGAATAAGTTTGTTTTGCAGCCTGCACAATCGATGTCAATGTTCTATAAAGGTAAACACTTCTGGTATGAACATCTGATAGAGAAATATAAATAAAACACAGTACATCACTGCCATTGGTACCATCTGTCAGATAGTATGCAATTATGGCAATAATGTTCTTTTCAAACTCTTGAATAAAAAAGGCTTTTTTTTATTGGCAAAGATGATGAATTAAAGGCAGCTTCATTCTGGAGTCATTGTCAGTGATATTATTAAAAATCATTCATGCTAGTTTCTAGAACTGCTACATTGTACCAGCTAAAAGCAATAGCTTGTTACAAATATGATCTATTTTATATGAGGTAAACTCAGAACTCTAAGTGGTGGTCATAAGTAAAAATAATGTTGTCTTTGTAGTTTCTTCCTATCTAACCAGAATGTTTTAAAGAAGTCCCATAATTTAAAAATTCCCTAAAATCTAAATTGCAGTGACAAGCACTTCTTTAGACCTTACAGAATTCTCAGTGATGTAGTTATGATTTTAATGTGCTTCTTAGGAAGACTCTCTTGCTAGGAGAGTTTTCTGCATTTTATACTGCAGAATGAAACATGTCATAACACTCATGCATTTACCAACCACGTTCAAGAGATTCAACATTAGTGAACATATTAATGAAAGCTTTATAGATGCTTAAATTAAAAAAAAAAGCCATTGTGTACTTTTATCTGCATTTTACTTGATTCACCATATAGGAAAAATAGAGTTTGAAATATTATGACTATTTCTCCTTCTATATTACAAGGAAGTAGTTCTCATCCGACATGATCCATACAACACTGTAGGAACCAATATTCTACATGTTAGCGTATATGCATACAATGCCTAGATACAGTAAAATATAGATAGATATGCATATGCTTAGTTGAACTCACTTAGGTAAGCAAGCATGTGATTCATTCAAAAATGCATATGCCAAGACAACATCAGAACTTCAAAAACTGACATGCTATTCACTTGGTATGTCACTATGGCAGGGGGGTTGGAACTAGATGATCTTTAAGGTCCCAACCCAAACCCTTCTATGATTGTATGCTCATAAGTTTAGATTCATTATTTACTTATATAAAATACATATGAAAATATGTGTTCTCATATGAGCTTTTCAATATTTGTGACTGAACACAGGCTTGAAAATATAAATAGCATGCCATTTTAACCAAATGTGAAACAAGTGGCTATTTCTGACAAGATGTTTTTTAATCACCAATTAAGGATGAATTACGCAGGTACAAAATAGCATCCAAAAATACACAGCACAGGGAAATAATGCGTAGAAATTTGAGGCACAGAGCTCTTAATTATAAACTAAGATTTCCAATATAAATCTTCACTTGATTACATTTGTACATGAGCAGAACTGCACCATGTATTCCAATAGCCTGAAACAGAAGTGACCTGTCTGAGCACATTTTAGATTCCAGGGAGTCAGGTTCTTCATTTTTTGCTTACAGTCCTTGTAGAGGTGTAGTCAAGTTGTAAATAAGAGCATATCAAACAAATTATTTGACCTGGGCATATTTTTACAGATTATTTGCCTCCCCATGTACTCCTTATGTATCTATGTACATCTAAAAATTATGATCAAGCTATATCTAATGATAGCTAACAGGTGGAAAAACCCATCTTCTGTTCGTAAGAAAATAAAAAGTAGTAGAGTAGGAGAGTAGTGAGTACATAACTTTATTCCTTCCCTCACAGATATAGTTTGCTGAGAGATTAAAGGCATTATTCTCTCTCTGGGTCACCTCCTTACCAAACTACAAAGATCATTAAAGGTTATCCTGTTCATCTTCTGAGAAGGCAACTGCATGTGCCTTATATGAAAGGAAGTTGCCAGGATACCCTTTACTATGAACTTAAACCTTAAACTATGGCATCAGAGTTAATGAAAGCAACTACTTTAATTATGATTGATCAGGGCTTATGTTTAAACACGTAAAATGAACATTTTATCATATCAGCTATTTTACAAGTGAATAGATGTTGATGCATCCCACAAGAATGAAGATGGTTTAGTTGAAGGGTTTTGGGTCCAGGGGTTGGGTGGTGTGTTTGTTTTTATGTTGGGTGGTGTGGGGTTTTTTTTTGTTTGTTTGTTTTTTGGTGTGGTTGGGTGGGAGGTGGGGTGTTTCTGGTGTGTGGATTTGGGTTTTGGTTCCCCCCCCCTCCCCATCCCTGCTGTTTTCGTGTTTTATACTAAATTTTTCAGATATTTCTTCAGGTGGTGGAAAATAGCAGCATATGAGCATCATTTAGCTTTCACACACCTTAATTCAACTATTTTCTTGGAAAAATCTATAGTGCTTAACTAGTTATAAATGAGAAGGTGGTTAAACTACTTAAGAACTCCTTTTAGAAGTGTGTCATACATTTCTAATCAAACAAGCCGCCCACACTTCTATTCACTGTAAATCCTTTTTTAATCTCAAAAGACCCTACATCACTCCATGAAATATGAACAAATATTTCAGATAATTTTGAAAAATGGTTAGTGAATATTGTATACATACTGCAAACTTCTTTCCAAAAGTAGTGATTTATTCTCAACATTCAGCATGGACCATCACTCTGAATTTTTAAGTTAGGTGCAGCCTCCCATCGCTGGAATGAAACAACTGGAACCAAAAGTTCCTGAAGGTCATTAAATCTCAGGGAATTTAAATAGTGTGATCCGACACACGCAACTCCTCGTTGAAATTTGTTTGAACAGCTGCCTGCTGCAAATTCTGGCTTGATTGAATCTTTTTTCCTGTTAAAAGTTATTTAGACATAAAACACTAACAAAAAGCTTTGAGAGTCTTGAAAATATTCTGAAATTGAATTTCATAGAAAAAAAAATGAAAGTTTTCTTTCAAAGAATTATTTTTGTATATTTTTCATTATTTGAGTGTGGAAGTTTGGTCACAGATTTTTACTTTAGACTCAGAGTATGCCATAATATGATATACCATATTGGTATAAATAATTAGCTAGATATTATATTTATAATGTATGGGAGTTGACTGTTAAGCACAGATGAAGGCAAAAAAAGAACGGTTCACCTGCAATAACTGCCTGAAAGATGAACAGCTGAGAAAGGCACGTATGACATTTGCTAAACTCGGACTTCAAGGTGTTTCAGTTCAAGTTTACTGCAATCATGTACAAGAAAATCATGCCCCACGAACAGCATTCCATCTTCACTTTCTTTGGTGCAATCTATAGTGTGCCTCTATAGATACATCTTTGAATTTGTAAGTAGCATGTGTAGCTCTACACCGTATCTAACTGCAGTATCTAGGCTCGTTACCAATCTCCCAAGCCATCCAGTCTTCCTCAGTTGTAAAAATGTAATAAATTGCTTTTTTCCCCTAGTGTATTTAGCACTCATGAAAAGTGACAGATTGACAGGCTGGGAGACTGAAGTATTCTGTTTAAATCACAGAGAAAAGGGAAGAAGTGGCAATGACAGACCAAGGAAACAAAACTGAATTAACCCTTTGCTCAAGTAACTGGATGAGGAGAGAATAGGAGAGTCTCAATGGATCAGTCTGTGGCCTACTGACAACAAAGAGATCTTAATTGTTGGCGGCAAGTATCTAATAATATACAGAACCGACATTGTAACTTGTATCTATAATGGCATATGCATGTCTTAAGCAAAAAGTTTAGCCAGTTTATAATAAAAACTCGGAGATAACCTCTAACCAATCAAACACCTGACATATCAGCTCCTTCAAAAAGTAAAAATTATCAGCTGCACTGTAAGTTGAATGGGTAGTATATAAAAGAAAATACTAATGGGAAATTATGAACATTTTACCCATTTTTGCTGTTTTTTTAAAAACAAGTTTCAAACAAGTTAATACCTACTATCTAAAAATTCAATATTCAGCCATTGCACTTCACATAAAAAATGTTTAATTTGTATAGATAGTGTTTACAGGTCTCTGTCTTCTGCTAACATCTGTTTCTCAAAAGTTTATGAAAAATACCTTGCCCCAGCTGTCAGCACCAAGATGTAGCAATGAGTCTGCATTGGTAAAGAGTCTACCTGTTTATTTTCTGAAGAAAAAAAAAAAGAACACTGAGCAACTAAGAAACAGGAAGTTTCAAAAGACCAGTGTCCGATTAGAATTTCTTGGGGGAAAGGGAGAGGCTTTTCTTTTAATAAACCCACTGCAAAATTTGGAGGCCATCTCCACTTTACTTGTAAAGGAACCACAGAACATGCAACGAATTGGTTTGGACACAAACTAAAGCAGAACCAGACGAGTGAAACATTTGCACACCAGCCAAGGAACTGTGTTCATTCAAGCATTAGAAGCAAGTCCTCCGAGGTCCAACTCTAGTGTTCTTTTTATATGCTATGGCTAAATAATAATAATTGTTCATCCCTGTAGAGGAGAATGAGCCTGAAAATTGCAGGACAACATCACAGTTGGTCCTAGTGATGGACCTGAGCCATTGCATGTGCCCTGTGAGAGGTTCTGTGCCAGTGAGGACACCGAACATAACTGAAGTATTTTCTCATCCTGGAAATTGAAGCTGGCTATCGTGCCCCAGAAGTACCCTATGGTTTTGAAGAGTCACTCTTTTATACAGAGTTTCAGTGAAGTTCCTATCTGATCTTGTAGACTGATAGACCTCTTTTGAGAAATGAAGCTCTCGATGGATGTATTTATTCTGAGAAAAATTGCGACTTTCTCCCCTACTGGGCTGAGAAGGGAAAATAACACCTGTTTCCTGTAATCTGGAAGTGTGTCATATATTTATCAAAGATGCTATATTAATGCAAGAATCTGAACAAGTCTTGATTGCCTGGACCTAGGGTTGTAGCTAGATTTATGTTACCAAATAAACACTCTGGGCTAGATCTTTAGTTGGCTTTAATCAGTGTTTTTCTATGTTAAGTGCCTCAGAAACCTAACTTGGAATGGCTATGGAAGTATGAAAGGAATGCCACTGAAAATAATTTCCTACTTTGAAGATACTCCAAGAACAAACACTACCACAGTGACAGGGATTGCAAATTAAACAACACTTTTTAGACAACAGGCTGGTAGTTAACCATAAACTTTTTTAATAGTAACATATATCACTAGCAGTTCTGAAAACCAATCCATGTTTTTTCCACAGTCCCTTTTAAACCCTGAACATCAAGAATATACAAAAGGCTAATGAGATTTGAAGAGCAGTTTTGAGGTTATTTTCAGTTTAATTTCACTGGTAAAAAACTCTGCTACATGAAACGATTGTTAAAGCAGCACTAACTGTAAGGGCAACCTGGCTGTTGAGCTGAGTTGAACTCCTCTCAGTAGTTTTTCATTGCTACAGCCACACGCCTACAGCAGCAAAGACCAGTCGTCTTACACAACCCAAACATTCTGACAGCTCCAGCAACGAACTGGAGACATGATCACCTAGCAAGCTTTCTCCTGTAGGAAACACATGCACTGTTCTGCTGTGCATTTGTCACTTGGGAGCTGCAAAGACAGCGCGTGACAGATTCCTCCACTCTGAGCCGCTCTGGGACACACTGGTTGCTCTGATGATTTCCAGTGGGCAGATGTTTTCTTCCCTTCTGTTATATTTTAATTTCTCAAGTGGGTGGCAAAAACAGATGTTACCATATATATAAGGTACTCTCTTTCTCATATTATTCTGAAAGAAATGCGATATTATCCTAAGGGCTTGATTCAGCCTACATATATAAAATGTAGTTTACCACGTGCATACATATTCAACTCTCTCTATATATGTATAAAATGTATGACAACACATATACAGACATATACAAATGCATAGATACGATTGCATAGGGCAACATATATCATGGTCTGTATCCGGAGAGGTGTGGCCAGCAGGTCAAGGGAGGTGATTCTGCCCCTCTACGCTGCTCTGGTGAAACCCCACCTGGAGTGCTGCGTCCAGCTGTGGAGCCCTCAATATCAGAAGGATATTGACCACTTGGAGCGAGTCCAGAGGAGGCCACGAAGATGCTCCGAGGGCTGGAGGACCTCTCCTATGACGAAAGGCTGCAAGAATTGGGCTTGTTCAGCCTGGAGAAGAGGAGGCTCCGAGGAGACCTTATTGCAGCTTTCCAGTATCTGAAGGGGGCCTACAAGGGTACTGGGAGAGGACTTTTTACAAGAGCCTGTAGTGATAGGACAAGGGGTAACGGCTACAAATTGAAAACAGGGAGGTTTAGATTAGGTATCAGGAAGAAATTCTTCACAGAGAGGGTGGTGAGGCACTGGAACCGATTGCCCAGAGAAGCTGTGGATGCCCCATCCCTGGAAGTGTTCAAGGCCAGGCTGGATGAGGCTTGGAGCAACCTGGTCTAGTGGAAGGTGTCCCTGCCCATGGCAGGAGGGTTGGAACTAGATGATCTTTAAGGTCCCTTCCAACTCAAACCATTCTATGATTCTGATTCTATGATTTCATAGATTGAATCAAGGCCAAAGCATAAAGTGTTAGCTGCTCCAGAATATGCAGCACTCTGAATGGCATCACATTCTATACATATATGATCCACATAAATTTTTACCTTTTTCCTCAACTATTTCTCCAGCAGTTTATCTGGCATCACCTATTTTCTCTCTTTTTCCTACAATGCCATCTCTTTATTTAACACACGTGCTGAAAACTAAGGAAGATGGGAACAACAGGAAGGGACTGAAGACTGCCCACACAGAACCCCCTAGACAATAAGGATTCAGTACAGTAATTTTGGATAGTAGGGAGAGTTCACTGCTATCACAAAAAACATGGGATTGCCCCCAGTAATGTTATCAAAGCTCAGCCTAGCAAATCAGTCCCCTAATTTCCTTCAGATCCCCAGTCGCCTCTCTCCTTCAGTACCTAAACATTAAAGCTACCAAAATGTAGTGGGAGCAAAATGCAAGGCCAGAGGGATAGCTGTAGTAAAACACCTCTACTTCCCACTGCAAATACAGCCACTTTCACTGCTGCAACAACATGTTTGTTAATGTACCACTGAATTTCTCTCGAGAGCTACTACTTATACTCATTTTCTGTACCTTTTCCTTGTGACTGATGACCTGGCCATCAGACCGCTAATCCCCACCCACAGCGCAGATACGAAGTGGAAAAATTCCTGTAAAATAGATCTGTATTAATGCAACAATTTTTCCACAGTTCTCTGTCAACAATCTTAGTAAATTACTGCATCAGTCTCAAAGAAACAACAAAAGAAAAAAAAACCTGATAAAACAGACTACTAATTACAAAACATTTTTGTGCCTTGATAGGGTCCTGGCTTTTACAATGATTTGTTTTTTTAAATTAATAAAAGCATAAATCAAATATACTTTTCTACCAAGAAACAGTAGGAATTACTAGTAGACCTTTTAAAAAAAGGTAATGAACAGCTGCATAAGTAAAAGCACTGGAAAACATTAAGCTTATATTATCCTGTGTATTAAGCTTAAGTCCTACCATCATGAAATGCAGCAAATGTGATTTACTAAATGTCAACTTAAAGAATTGCTTAGGGGTTTTTTTGTTTGTCTGCTCTTTTGAGTTCAGAAATTCTTCAGTAAAAGCAAGAAATAAAAATCACTCAAAGTGTTTTAAAAACAAAAGAAAATTCAGGTGGACTGCCTAGTAGCTAGAAATGAAAATTACATATAATTCAAAGCTGGCATTTGCATTACTACTGTTATTTTACTGGAAATAATAAACTTTTTTTTTTTAAGAGATATAGAAATTAAGAAAGATAGGTCCTACACTTCCGTCAGTAGCATGTATTAAAAGGCAGAAAGACAAAGACCAACATCACTAATAACCAACACCTACATAATTTTGAGAAGAAGCGATTAAAACACAAGCACTACCTACGTCAAATGTGCATGTGCTTAACTGAAGGTTGAAAACGTAAAAGCAATATTCACATTTTGAAGGTTACACAAATAGACACATTTTTCAGACTTTTAAGTAGCATTTGTCAGGGTGATAACAAACCTGACCTAGTGTTTAACAACACTTTCACAGAGAACATTCCAGGCTGAGTTAGTCTACTGGAATGACTGGAACATTATTATATTCACACAGAAAGCACTTCTATTCATTCATGGTCATACATGGTTTATTTGTTTACATCATAAAATGACTATTCCAAAGGGACTGCAATGCAATTTACTGCCATCTACTAACCTCACAATTGAATCACCAACCTTCAACATCCTTCTTTCGCAAATGACAAAAATTACTTGAAGGTGAAATAGCAGTAAGTACAATAGCTAAAATTTCCAGTATCATAAAACTCAGCAATAGACAAAGAGAATAAGAGATAACTGCCATTCTAACCACCACAGTAGCTGCTAACCACTACATATTCATGTATTTTTATAAAGAAAAGGTGGAACTCTGAAATCAGTTTTATCTTGAATTTACCACGTGTGCATTGAGGTGCTGCCATTACTGCCTGAAGCAGTGGTACGTTCGGCATGTGCTTGGGTATAAAACGTGCGACTATTTGGACCCCACATGGCTGGAGCTTGTATATCAATTTTGGTAGTACTAATCTAACTGAAATAATTCATCAGCATGAGTAAAAAATATCTTTTCAGCCAAACTAAACTGGCTGAATTTAGTCCAGTAAAATGATTTTGTGTTGTTGGAAAATAAACACCTTTAAAAATTTTATTACAAAAAGAAAATATCATCTAAATAATGGTGTTTTTAAAAAAATAACATTGTCTTACTCTTAAAAATATTTTTCCCTGTATCTTGAGATTTTTTTCTTTTTTTAGAGACTTTGTTCTCTGTCCTTCCCATACTTGCATACTCACAAAAATGACTTTTATACCCAGTTTAATTCAGAACTTGTCAAAACCAAGGTCAAAACATGTAGAACAGTTGCTGACAGAAATCTGGATGTTCACGGGATTAGAATACTGTAAAGTCAATTTTTGTTTTATCACAAGGAGAAGGCAAGAAAGGTAAGAAATAGAAAGTGATTTCACAAATTCTCTCTAGTAGGATTTTCCTTCATCAATCAGTTTAGGGAATTATATTAAATCTCTCTGCTGAATAGTTTCTTTCCAGTAATAATGAGGAGCCTGGCTTTCATTACTCCGAACATAATAGATAATTCATTTGATTGTAACTGATTTTAAGCTTTACTTTTGGTTGCTACAGAATTTCCTTGACAATAAAGAATAAACTGTACGTTTGTTCTGTTACAAAGTTGATTTTGCTGAATAAACAAGATGATCTACCTTTTCAGCTTTAGCAACTTAAAAAAAATGGCATTGAAAAAGCTGGGTAGGGTTTTGCCTTCAGAGGATAATATGCATACACAAAGTTATCAGTACTGAGGCTCCAGTTTAATCAGCATGTTCTTTGGTATTTTGGGCTTTTACATGTTTATTTGTTCATGAATTGTGAGTTGCAACACTGAAATATGTAGTGCGTTTTATGAATTCAAAAGGAACATAAAAAGAACCACCAAATCATAAAGCAAATAAACCTTTTTAACACGTTCCAACAAGGCTGCCTTACACAAACGTGGCACGTAACAGAAGACTGACAAAAGAGTTGAACAAAACAGTTCACAACAACCGGCTGTGATGATTTCTGTACCCATGTTGAGGTACCTGTAGAACCTGCACTACTCTAGTGACTGGCAGCCGGTACTAGAACTGCACCAGCCCTGTGATGCCGTGCGTGAGGAAACAAGCTGTTGTGCTGAATCCGTGGAGCAGTTTCTGTGTTTGAGTTTTTAGAAAAGTTTACTCCTTCTCTTTTACCCATTAGAAATCTGCAGACAAATCTCAAGTGGCTTTCAAAATTCATTTGTCAACATATTTGACTAATACTGTCTGCATAAATGACAGCTTGAGAGTGTGGTTGTTGAGATTGTTTGAAGCAGCACATCTCTGTCTTCATTTCTTTTATTCTGATAGAATTCAGCTGTGCAAGTCACATGAACACATGGCAGTAGCTTTAATCAGCTAAGGATCTGTATTCTCGCTTTTCAGTGCTGAACTGTTCCAGTTTATAATAAAAAAATACTAACACTTGTTCCTCACACGTGTGAACATTCACCTTACCGGTGTTCTGATTTAAAACCCCCCAACTTGTGCTTTGCACTCGTTACTTCGCAGGAGAAAAATATTACATTCAGTAGTTTTTTATGTATTTTTAGTAATAATGTAAAATTAATGAGATTAGTATTTACTTTAAATGGGTTCTGTGGGCATTATGTGGCTGAGGTTTTATCTATTTGGGTAATTTTCCACACAGAGGTGATCTTCCACTTTATTATCCCATGTGCTAAAATAAGCATCCCAAAAATCCAGCTGAAACCTCAGAACGCTTACATGAATACTAAAGTGATATAGTATTGTCAGAGGAATGTAAAAAATCAAAACCTATTTCTGTTTCTGCTGCAACCCACTGCCTCTACCTCTCTTTCCAGTCTCTGGTCTTACGTCTCATATTTTGTTCATAAGCTTTAGCTGTCATTATGAGCATCATTAGCCACCTGACTATTAAGTTTGCTGTAACTACAACAGATGATATCAACAGACTACTTGGCTCGAACCAGAAGACGGCTTTACATGAGTAGTTACCATCTTTACTAAATATTCCTTTGAACATAATACGGCTGAAACTGGGAAGTATCACATGGTCACAAAAAGCGGTAAAATATTTCCCAGTATTGCTTCACGAAAAGACCTGAAGCTTGAACCAGTTCATATATTCCTAAGCTTTATCGAGAAAAATGGCTGGGCACATTTGTTCTGTATGGTTTTGCTTTGCTCCCTTGGGATTTTAGAAAGTAACAAGCTTAAGGAAACATTGATTTACAAAATAAACAACATTACCAAGCACATCTGTTAAGTTTGTTGCAGTAATTAAATCTATTGTTTTGAATTATTCTTAAAGGATTTCTAAAACCTAGTTAAAAAATACTGATAATTTAAGCAAGTTATAATCATTATTTGAGGGATCCATTGACACAAGGGCCTTTCCCAATCCCTGTAAACAATACTTGTTCTTATGACAGACTTCTAGGTTTCTGCACACAAAACTAACCTTCAAAATCATAGTCAATATCAAACCTCTTCATGAAACAAAGCAGGCTAAGCTAATTAAGACAACTAAACATTTCATGATCTACAGCATGAGAAGGAAGTAGGTATGGATGCTAAGAGGTTTAAAAAAAAGAAAATAAAAAATTGTCAGAGGGAGGTGAACCCAAGGGAAGTAGGTATGGATGCTGAGAGGTTTAAAAAAAAGAAAATAAATTGTCAGAGGGAGGTGAACCCAAGCCAGAATTTATCCAGTCACAAGTCTGACTATTATTTTGTGGGCACTGCCATTGGCCCTGATGGCACTACACTGACATGGCTCAAAGTCAGAATGACTCGGCTGAACAGGTTACGGACCAACATTGGTTATGAGCCTGAGCTAGCCTTCCTGCGCCAATTCAGCGACTCCGCAACTTGTTTAATTTGCGAGCACAGGGACAAGTACAATGAATATATTTTTGAACTATTCCCATGACTTAGTATCTTTAGACTATAAAACACACTGTAAATTCTCATTAAAGTATTCTCAGTCCTAGATTTTTACTGGTTTTTTCGTAGTTTGGTAGATGGATGACTTAAATAAATATAAACAATTTTATATGCAAGTTGTTTGCACAGTAAAAGTTCATATAACTGGCTAATCTAGTTAATTAATCTGAATGCCTTAAGTAATATATCAAAGAAACACTAAGAAAAAAAGATTTCCTAAGCAGCAATAAGTGAAATAAGTCCCAGTCCTCCCACCTTTCCTATTTTCATATAAATCTGTGTCTTTTTCTCCTAAAATCTCACTGAAGGCCCTGGATTGCATTATTTTATGATCTACTTTCAAATAGTACTTTGAATTATTCACTGTACTGCTAAAGTATACATAGATATATCTGCAAGTTATAGTGCTTTAAACCCATACATGCAAAAGAAAATACTGCATACTTTAATTATAGGACTTACTTAACTGAAAGTCCGTATCTTCCCTGAAACTAGAAAGCTCTGTGAAAGGAACTGTTAGTCATTTGCATATCTTAAATGTAAGAAGATAACATTTTCCTTAGATTTGCACTGTAAGATGTAGTACACAGCATGCAAGGCATCATCTACATCCTCTGCATACAGGAAGCAGCACATGGTCTACTCCCATTCTTCACTTCTTTGACACTCTTCCCCCAAGACTTTTTTTCTGATGTGTCAATCTTTCAAAACAGAAAGCATCATCACTACCTTTGTGGCACAGTGACACCACCAGGCATTTGGCATCAGCAGGGACAGTTTAACAAATGCACTGCTAAGAGTTAAATTACAGTATTCCCCCTTTCTGCCAATGAGATTTTAATGGAATTGTAATTTAAGATAAGAATTGCCTCTTCTGTTAAAAGCTGACATAATTTAGACAATGTGTCCTGAGAGGTGAACTTGGTAAACTGAGAGAAATAAGATTTAATTTTGACTGCGGTATTCATTAGTATAAGATTGCAGAGTAATATTTATTAATTTCCTTGGCTGAACAGTTCTTTGAATTTAAAAAAAAACCAGAATTTAAAGAGAAAATTCAAGTATATAGTACAACCCCTTGCTCTAGCCAGTTATAGCAACTTCTGTTTTCTAACATGCCTTATTATTTAGTGAGGAGGATATTACAGAGGTCAATTTTTATGCTGCACTCTCGTCATGGTTTCTGTACATTGGAAAGGTTTCTGCAAAGTGCACTCCAGTTCCTTCCTAGAGACAGAGGCAGGAAAGCATTAGGAACGAAGTTTGAAGTAAGTGCATGCTGCTTCCCACTTTTTCAGTAAGAGCGCATGACACACACACAAATCCTCTCTGAAGAAAATAACTGGGGAAAAAAAAAGAGCAAAAAAACCTCAAAAAGGCTATAAAGACATAATCAGATCTGAGGAGAGCTGTTCAGATTTTTTTTAAATCATAAATTGCATCTTGGAGGTCCAGAAACCATTAATATCTTATGTGGCTGTGAGATCAATCCGAAGTTCTAACACGCTTACGCTGTTGTTTGACAAGCCTCACAGTCCGTGCCTTTTCTGTGGAAAGCTGAAAGGCTTGCTGCCTTTGTGTGCCATGGAATTCACTGTCCTTCAGACACAGGCAGCAGTTAAACCAAGCAGTATCAGCAGCAGCTGGCCTGAATCACACCATAGGGGAGTTACACAGCAGTTAGCTGGTCACCCTAATGACAAATAAAAGGGAAAAGCACTGCTTTGGAAAAGTGGCACCTCTCCTGAGTTAAAAGCATGTCTGAAAGTTACAAAAATGACAGCAACAGACAAAAACATCAGGAAAGAGGCCAAGAAATGGGCTAACGGCCATTCCCTGTCAACTCCAGTCCCATCACAAGACATCGCAGAAGAGAAGGAATTATATCAGAGTGCCATTTGGGCTGTGCTAGTGTCAAGATTTGGATGCAGAAGGATTACTAACGTTTTACAGTATAGCATCTCATAAAGATCTGTATCAGTTCACACCAAAGACCCTACACGGAATCGTATCCATATCCTCAATATACAAAGTTAATTCTCCCAGTAATACAATCAATCATGGTTGTTTTTTTAATCTCTCTTCCCAATTTAAATCACCTAACCTCTCTTGTATGCAGTTATATCCCAGAGCAACTCTTCAGAATGCACTTTCTGTAAGGTGGTTCCTAATTAAAGGAGTGTGACTCAGGTTCAATAAATTATTTGTGTACTGCTGTACAAGTGGTGATATTATGTTGTTCCTATATGGCATAAACAAATTCAGGAAACCCCTGTTATACTGCAGTGTCCTTCCTGCACTTCCAGATTTAATTTTAACTTTATGCATTTGATAAACCAATACAGAATTGGTTTATGTCCTAGATACTCATACCCATAAATTGAAAAAAGAAGTGATAATTACAAATTTGTGTGACTTACCATAGAACAGAAGCAGTACAGCACTAATTCACTGCCTACCAGTGGCCTGAAACTGCTAATTGACTGGTAAGGCATTAAATCTGTTAACCTAACTCATTAGGTAGGAAACTCTTGGCTAGGAAATCATCCTGAATAAATATTAGTATCCATTTGGAAAAGGTCACGGACTTCCTCTTTTATCATTAGACTCTAACTGTTTATTTATAAGTCAGTGAATGTCAAAGGTTATTCTTAACGTACTTCCTGGCAAAAATATTTACTACGGTATCACAATTCTCAAAAATTAATAACAAAACAGAATGTCAGATACAGGAGCAGCTATGGCTTCACTTTATTTGCCAGCCTAGGATGAAAATCACTGTACCTCTTTCATTCAAAATCAAGGGGAAAAGATTTCACACTGGGGCCATTGTTAGTTGTAGGCTATATACAAAGACGCTGCTGCTGTAATTCCACCAGCTACAAATAACAGGCACTACCGGACACTATCCCTAACCAAAATGGAGAACTGAAAGAGTTTTCAAAACCCCTAATTAGCAAGTCAAATGAAAATCTATGAAATTCCAATTTTACAGCTTCTAGATAGAGCATATTCACTCAGCATAGACCTAAAAGGAGAAGATGCCCAAACACCTCACTCTCTGGCAGCTTTGAAAAAACACAAACTTCCAATAAAAATGTGCACTCTCCCTTGGCAGCACAGGGAACAAACTGTACAAAGCACCAACATCACAGGGGCAAATCTCATTAATCCCTTTTCCTTTTACATTCCAGAAGATGTACATGGCCATGTTCTCTCCCTCAGCAAAAGACACTGCTACAAAAACTATCCAAATGTTTAACAACTCCTTTTATCAAAATTATGAGATGATGTAGGTAAATGTTTTCAGTCAGTTATTTCCATGCCCTAGAAAATTATCAGGTCTTATAATTCAGGTGAGCATCAAAAGATTACATCAGTTCAGAAAAGTGTATAAAAGCTTCTTCAACAAAAGACACAAAACTCAACAGAGGAATTAGAGGCAGTGACTAGTGCATCACTAAGACTGGAGAAAAATAACACCTATGGAAACCAATTACTGATCTTTCATTCAGTTGTCTTCCATTAACATCATTCACACCAGCAGCAGCAAAACATCTTTCTCCCAACCAAACTGTGTTGTGGCTTTAAACCTAGGATTTTGACTGATATTATACAGGAAACTTCTCTTTGATGCATGTTCCTTGAGACAAAGACACTATACAAGGGTTTCAGTTATCACACAGGAAGCTCAGACTGATTTTTTCATTCAGGTGTTTACAAACAATCATACAGATAAAGCCCTTTTTTCAGTATATACTTTGATTTAGAGCTAAAAAATCCACCTTGCTTGGCCTAACTACTAGGAGAAGATTCACCTTGCTACTTTCTGTAGGAACACAGTACTGGGAGAGAGACATCTGCCAAAATTGTTTAAAAAAAATAAAATGTTGTATCAGGGATGACAAAAGGAAAGTTAAAAGCATTCATGTGTTATAACTTACCTTTAGCCTCTCATGCTAGGAGCAGGCACTCAAAGATGTTGACCTCTGATGCTCCTCTCCCTTTACTCCAAGATGCTCCAAAACCCAACATTTCAACTTAGCTGCTGGAGGGTCCGCAATGCTGCTGTTGGCCAAGATCCTCCTTCAGAGACTACTCTAGAGAGAAGAAAAAAACCAAACAGGAATCATCATCTATACACAGGATTTAGGCCTCTCCATATGATTCGCTGTTTACAGTTACTGTCTGTCAAAATCCCAAGAGATTCATCCATTGCTTTAATGAAATATAAGGTGTCCTGCATTTAGTAAAGGCTTTGAAGAGTTGGGTGTAATCGGTTTAAAGTAGCCATCCCATAGCCCAGACCCCATACTACCCAAACTCTACAAAATTACTGTGAGTACCTTTCATAATCAAATTAGCAGGCCGTGCCTTTCCATTCCAAATTGTAAATATTCCAGCCTCCAAACATCTTCTCCTAGGAGACCAGTTATTAAATGCAAAACTTCATTTCCAGCACAATTTTGGGTCCCCCCAGTGCTTGCCTGTCAGCAGATGCTTCGCAGGGCAGACACTTGGCGACTGTAAGCCTTGGTTCTCAACCCAGTGCTACAGGTGACAAGAGATGGACATGGGGACAAAAGGATGAGAGAGAGCCCAGTGCGATGGCCTCACTTCACACAGCGAGACTGCACGCACAAAGCACAACGCTGCCAGTTTGTCAGTGGGCCCATTTTACTTTGAGTAACCATGCTATGATTCTGCCCTCAAAAACTACGTTCTATTTTAAAAATATGAAACAGGTAATAACAAACAAAGCTTCTTCTACCTCCATGCTGTTTCTGTTGTTCCTGTGACGCTCCTCTACCAACTATGAAAAACATGGCCCAGACAGTCCAGAGCACACTGTAAGATAAACTGCCTCACCCCCACCTCCCCTTCTCTTCCCCACACAAGATGGCTGCCACCTCCGCTCAGGCCCACAAGAAAGCCACCACACCCCTCCTGCCCCACCTGGCACCTAGCCCTGCCCCTGGCAGGCAGCCCAGGAGGGAGCAGGGGCAGCTGGGCAGAGGCTCACAGGCCACCATGGGGAACCAGGCCTCTCTGGGGCTTCATCCATGTTGTGGGGCATCATGGCTGGGCCCCACTACTCCATGGTGTCTCCGGGTGCATGGCTGCCAACTCACAGTCACAGAGCGCTCTGCGTGCAACCCCTGGCAGGCTGCCACGCTGGGCATGGAGGCCAGTCCCGCTTTGTGCCTTTCAAACTGCACCACATACATGGTCTTGTTTTCATATGATCTTGTTTCCTGTGGTTTCAAAGGCCAAATGCACGGATACCACTTGTGACTTTTTTTATTGCCAGAGCAGATGTGCCACAGAGGAGACTAGTGGTCAAGCAGAGACCCTGAGGCCTGAAACAAACCTTTGGGGAACACATGGGTAAAACTGCAGAGGCAGGAGGTTAGGGCAAGCAAGCCACCCCATCCTGGGTTCAGCTTCTCAGAGGCCTTTGGCAGCCCCCCAGCAGCAGGCCTGCACACAAACCAACCTTCAGACACCACCGTGACGTTTGGCATGGCGTGCAGCCCCTGCAAGCAGAGAAGGGACCGCTTGGCTTTGTGTTTTCCCAAAGCAGACAAGAGGAGCGCATCTCCTCCCAACCCCTAGGCAAACACTAGCCGTGGGGTAGCAAACGATAAACTGAACTGAGCGCAAGCACCAAGCTCCATGGGAACAGAACATAAGTCAGTATCAAGAAAAGCTCAGCCGGAGTTAGGCAGGCTGAGATCTTTCCCTTAACGGCTCATGACACCTGGATCTGGGACCAATTGTGGATTTCTCTGTGTTAATTTAGTGTTGTCCAGGGTGTTTTGGTACACCCTCTGAACACTGTAATAAGAAGTGTTACAGTAAAAGTGCTGTACTTTCGCCATAGGCAGAAATAATGACAGCTCTGACAAAGAAATCTGAGAAAAGTTAGCTATACATTGCCATTTTACACTTTAAAGTATTAGTAAGCAACAAGAAATCTGAGTTTTGGGAAATTTGAAGAATATTTTTTCTCCTGTTCTTCAGTAATTTTACACTTCACTTTTCTGTGCTTTAGAGTACCAGCTTTATGCAATTATCTAATCCATGTCTAGTAATTAATCAAATTGCTTTAAATGATGAAATTTGATCTAAAATCTTTTGTTCATTTGCAACCAAGTGAAGTTTGATAAGAACAGACAGTTCAGCAGTGCCTGTAAATCCTTGTGGAGCAAGGAAATTAACATCTTGGCACCCAGCTCTGTAATGATGTGCCTGATTTCATGGAAAAAAGACAACAAATTCATTTCTATACAGCTATAGTACTTCTCATTTGCTTTAGCTTAATTATCTCATTGAAGGGTGAAAGCTGAACGTTTTTTAGGCATACCTGGTGCCTAGAATGTGCAATTGTGTGTAAAATGATGAATCTGAAACTTTGTGATAAGAATACCTCAAGGCGAAACACATTTGCATTATAGGAATAAATTCATGGTGGTATCTGAATCGTCAACAAAATACTTGGCTGGTAGTACTTTAAAGGGTACTTTATATACATAATTAATTTGGCAGTGATCATTTGCATGAGTCGGAGCCTGTTACTTATTGTAACCCATGCTGTTTCTAAGCGGTTTCGTAAGAAAGGGAGAGGAAGGTCACAGGTAAAGCTGCGTAGGGCCATCTAATCCGTTTCTTCTCCTCACTGAACACCCTAATGCAGGGCTACCCACCAGTACTAAGCAGCAAAATAAAGGGATGAATTGTGTTGCTTTTAGTATTACCTGTGTTTCCTTCTTGCTTCCTATTCCACGAGAATATCACCATACTATTTTCCTCTTGCCTAGGCATCCTTGCAGAGTCTGAACCCCTATGTCTGTTTCTGTGCTTTGGATTATTTTATGTATCCCTTTCTATACCTTTAACATGCATGAAGATAAGGCTTTGGCTATCAAATAGGACACAAATTGCCATCCATTATTTTTAGCTGTATGTAGTTTCTTTTTTCTAAAGGAACGAAGCACTGAGTGCAAGATATGAACAGAGATTCAGTATGTCCTATATAATCTTCTCAAAATTTCTCTAATTGTACTATGAATAATTCAAACAAAAGCCACTGCCTTTCTCACATTAACCACCCAATTTAACCTTTTTCTTAATTTTTTCTTTCTTATTTTTAATTACAGAAATATGAACATATGCATGTCTAGGTCCTGGTATGCACTTTGCATGCTGTAAGTGAAAGAAAGACCAAAGAAAACAAAAAGATCTTGTTTCTTTTTTTTTTTAAATACATTAAACAGGGAAATCCTGTTCCCAGCTGTTGTAGGTGTGTTGGGAGGGTAGTCGAACTAAATGTTTGTTTGATGAAAACCAAATTTCTATTCCTTGCGAAAAAACAACAGATCATGAAACTGTCAGCTTTTTCTCCTTCGGCTGAAACACCCACAGTACTCCTGCCAGCACACCTTATTTATCATCCACCACACTGAGCTTGCCTTTTACTTTTTTTTTTTTTTTAAGTGAATTAAAAAAGGAAACAGAAAAAAATTTCACACATCCGAGGAGACAGAGATTTTAAACTTATTTGTTACGTACTTGAATACTATTTTTCCAATTTCCTACTAAAAATTAATCTTATGGAGAGACAGGAGTTCCCCTGATGGGCTGCATAATCAAATCAATATGAACAGTTTACCAAAATGCCACGAAAATAACATAGCTTAGGAATGAGATGGACTTCAGAACATGACCCAAAAAGTCTGTTTGGAAATCTTGATCATACAGAAGAGCATGTTAGAGGAAACAAATTCCCTCAATGTAAATCAATTTTTGATAATAAACGTTAGAAAACTGTTTAAAGACATTTAAAATATCATTATACGCAAGAGGATTGTGGAAATTGAAGAAGTATGTCTCATTATAACTTAATTTTGGAAATACTTCATTGAACATGATCCCTACTAGCCACATCTTGCTTTTGATTAATTTCTAGACATTTAGAGCAACATGTTCCTTCTCGTAATCCTTTAAAATTCCATACCATGACAGCCATATTCCGTTTTCAGAGGTGTTTTGTTTTAGACACTACTACTTTTCAAGAGGTACTTTCAAAACTCAGGTCACATATTCAGCTAAGTTTTAAGTATCTAACCTTAGTTTCTTAATTTAAATATTCAGCCCTTAATCTTTACATTAATAAAATTAAATTTATATTTTGTGACTGGATTTAATTACTTTTTAACATTATTAAAATGCTAGCATGCTAATATAGTAAAAACTAAAAAGAAAAACAATTTAAAAGAACCTATCTGAAGGGAAAGCTGCATTTGACCTAAGCAAAACAGACTGCATTATAGCTATGGCATTTTGTTTCTGTATTGCTAGAGATAGCGGTGGCCAACGAACAAGCAAGTTCATTTATCTCCCCAGCTACGAAGAAATGGAATGTCATGCACTGCAATGTATGCTTTATTGTTATTCCTGCATAGCTTCCATAAAGTTCTTTGTTAAAGATAAAAACGAAAAAAGTTTAGATGGGATTTTAAGAATTTAAAAGATGTAGTCTCATGAATACTCTTCAAAACACTTTCAAGATCCCCCACAGTCTGTCCTGCAACCCAATTTATAGGTGAAATATATAAAACATGGTCACTATGAAGTTTACACTAACTACATCAGTGCAGATGTGAAAGGACTGTGAATATCTATAATGGCAATTAGAAGAAACCTAAATCAAGACATGAATAAAACAATAAAACTGATTTATAGGACTTAAAAATGTAAATAGGCCATTATTTAAAGAAAAAGACACCATATTGAACATTAAATCAATTTACTTATTAAAATTAATCTCTCTTTAAAGATTCATAGTTGTCAGTAATTTGGATTTCCTGCTCACAAAAGGTCATAAAATTAGTAAACATAATACAAAAGATGATCTCTCTCAGGCAGAAACATCCCTAAATTTAAAGATGCACAGGCATTTAAAACAAGCATACAGAAATATCATTAGAAACACAAATGCAGACTCAGGTATTTTGAGGTCAAAAAGCCAAAATTCTTTTAAGTGTGATGATTTAGTTACTCTTCACTCAGCAACTTTAACCTCAACCCACCAATTTTCTAATAGCTGTTTGACAGAAGAAGTTTCAATGTGAAAACATGTATTGTTTGAGATAGTAGCACAGAAGGACAATTCGACTTCATATAGTAAATGCATAATTACTCCTTTGGTATTCTTTACTGTACATTGTGTGCATGTCCATGGTAAAAATAGAAATATCACCTTCAAGTCCCCACCCCCCCAAAATAAAAAAAAGAAATTGCCATCAATGCTACTTATTTTGGTTCTCCACCACGTTTTTTTTCCATTTACAAAGACCCTGTTATTCTGCCACAAATCTCGCTTTTCTTAACGTGGAAGAAAACGTCATGTCCTCATTTTGTTCTTCAAAGTGAAGCCCATCTAATGATTACTGCACCTAAGGATATACCTTTTACATCCACACACACCAGCTGAGTTTTCCAGCTCCCTTTCCAACACTATTGAAGCATCACAGAAGAGCTGAACTGCAAGCATTATTTAGCACAAAACTTAGGCTATTTTAACGATAGTCTTCATTCAATTTTACCTAGATGGATCAGCATTACTTGTCTCATAATGACACACGGCTACAGAAACATCAAATGACATTATCAACCTCATACAGTGAATACTAAGAGAGGTAAGGACATAATGTAGCACTTCCAACCACCAGTCATTGTCTCTGCATTGAATCCCATTACAGGTCGCTTATTAACTGTCACTTTCACTAAAATTTGTGAGCCCAGCCCAGGTGTCAACAAGTTCTGTGACCCTGATGGCTTTTCCTAAATAATGATTGAGTCTATCACTTTCATTTTCCACTGTTAATCTGCCTTTCAGTCTGCAAAATGTTTAATTAGGATCACTTGAGTCTCATTTTCTCTTTTGCTAAATGGTGAAACATCTGTAGTCTTTACAAAAATAAGCAATGTGGTCCTTCAGGCCAGACAATGCAACATCAAGACTAAAAGCAGCAATGAGGCAAGGGCAGCATGACTATAAATGCATCTTAATCAACAATCCAGGAATGACCCTTCTGAGAACAAGTTATGAAAACTACTAATATGAATTTAATTATCAGCAGTAATTACAATACTGATTGATTCCTGGTTGCATGAAACTTCTATAACACGTTTCCACAGTGGCTAGCATAGGTCAAAAATAGCAAAAGGTCAGCACTATCAGGTGTGTGATTTGCACGTGAACTTCAGTGTAGCTGTAATGCTTACTAAGTTTATTGTTAATGGAGTTGGTAGGGGTTAGCATTGGTTATTTGTGGGTTTTTTTCCTAAACCACTGACAGTGAGAAGATGTGGAGGGAAGGGATGCCATCCAGAAGGGCCTGGACAGGCTGGAGAGGTGGGCTATAGCACCTTAGACCTTATTGCAGCCTTCCAGTACCTGAAGGGGCCTACAAGGAAGCTCAGGGGGACTTTTTACAAGGGCCTGTAGTGACAGGACAAGGGGTAACAGGTTTAAATTGAAAGCAGGGAGGTTTAGATTAGATATCAGGAAGAAGTTCTTCTTCCAACTTACTGGAACAGGTTGCCCAGAGAAGCTGTGGATGCCCCATCCCTGGAAGTGTTCAAGGCCAGGCTGGATGAGGCTTTGAGCAACCTGGTCTAGTGCAAGGTGTCTCTGCCCGCCCATGGCAGGAAGGTCAGAACTAGATGGAAGGTCAGAACTAGATGATCTTTAAGGTCCCTTCCAACCCAAACCATTCTGTGATTCTATGAAGATTGTTTTATAGCTTTGCAATGAAGAAGAGTATTTTGTAACCATCTTATTTACTTTTGTCATTTTGTTAATTTTGTCAAATTAACAGTTTTAAAAGTCATCTAATCAACACATTGGGCTGCTCAAAAAGAAACTATGTCAAATGTCCAATATGTATACAACAGGATTTGTGATCAACGGTACAGTTAGGAAATATTAAATATGAAGCTGATGTTACAGTTTTGTGACTATCTATATAATTCTAATGTCTAGAATTTAAGCTTCTCAGCCTTTAAGCATTGCAGACATGTGCTGCAATTTTAGTTTCCTTTGTAATTTCATGTAGTGTCTCCAGATCCTTCTTTTTAAGCAGACACTAACATATTTTTGTATATATTACTAAAAGATGATCCTAATGATTTATAATACAATCAGTGACCATAAGTTAAATCAATATTTTATTTTGGAAAAATATACTTTCTTGTTGCAGAAGCTAATTGAAATTTTTAAAGCATGAGTATGATCAATTACAGTTTTATATGGATAACAGCATACATATAAGCCTGTCTCTGACTTATTATCTATCCATATAAAACACATACTCAACTACGTAAAGTACTTTTGGATAGATACATCCTTTGATGCATAATTGAGACTTACTTTTGCTTCTCCAAGGGAAAAGTTGAATTAATGAATCACACAATTATATAAATTACATCAAAATTTTTTTGTTGTGGATAATATATGTCAGATCTTTTAAATTCTTCAAAAATGTATATAACAGATGCTTTGACAATTTTATTTTAGCAGGTTTTATTGGTTTAGGTCTTTGGCGGAAAAAGAGGGGTTGGAAAGGGAAAAGAGAAATCTTAATATAAAGTGTAGGTTTAGTATCAATAGAGGAAGAAATCACAACAAAAATATCATCAATTACAGTCTGCTAATAAATAATACCTGGTCTATCTACCCTGTGACTTAAGTTCTGTGCAATAGTAAATAATACACCACTCAGTTCAAGAGCTGCTAAGAGACGTGCATGGTCATATTTCAGTGCAGCTGCTTACGTAGGATGCATTCCACAGATTTGTCTACAGACATTATTCTTATTGCACATCAAAGAACAAGGAGGTGACAATTAGAAGGCAAGTTTCCCTGTATAATAGTAAAACTGATATTCCATTGAGAGATATACCTGCCTGCAGTTTGCAACTTTATTCAAGTGATCGCAATCAAAAGTGCTGGGAGATATGCTGACCACATTTCACTTACAGGGTTCCAAGGGAGAGAAGAAAAAAAGAATTCTCAGTGAAACCAGCGTTTACAAAATTCATGAAATTATGTCATTGCCTTCAAGGACTTCACTTAAATCATGACTGTTGGGAAAAACAGTTCCTCCAGTATACCCCAAAGTATCCTATAACCATAACGAATTCATATTAAAAAAAACTTTTCCAGTTAATACACAAAAATCAGCATTGTGATTGATCAACATTTTGTTACAATGAAAAATTTGAAGTATGTTATTAATTTCCTATCACATTTTAGATAACAAGCAGGATATTGAGTGACTTCTGTTACAAATGTGATAATAAACAAACCATCTTGGCCTAGTTTATATTATTAGTATAAAATTTAGTTTATTTACTAAGTAACATAACTAGAAGCACTAGACTGTGACTACAAACACATGTACCCCCACCATACAGCTGAAATATCTAGAAGCTTTCTGGAAGTGGTTTCCAAGGACCTTCAACAATGGAATAAATTGAAAGTCTCTCAGTAAATGTTTCAGGTCCTGGAGAGCAGTTATATTGGCATCCCATGGATCATATTGTTCATTTTAATGATGCAAAATGCTAGCATTGACTTTCACATAAATGGCCCCCATAAATTTGAATTGTGGGATCGAGGCCTACTACTATAGATTGGTAAATTAATTCTCTTCTAATGCTACAAATGCCATCCTATTTATCATGAGTAAATAAATCCAATATTTCAGTCGTTAAGTATTCAACACTGGAAACAGGTGGACTTTTTAGATTTAAATCAGGGAATAAATTCACTAGCAGAGGTCTATAAAACAAGATCCTAACTCTCCGAAGGACTTTAGAACCCATCAACAGTTCCTTATTAGGGAAACTATATTTATGGAAACTTCAAGAGACCAAATAAGCTGTGGCCCAATGAAAAAGGATTTCATCTTACCCCCCTCCCCCTCTTTTTTTTTATTTCTCAAGGCTTTAGACTTTCAAAATAAGCAGCAATATGTCTACAGATTTTGTCTTGTGACAGAATCTCAGATCATGACTCTTTTACTCTTTACATGGTGATATAAAAGCAGAAAAAAACCCACTCAAACACATTTAATTCTCATGAGCTAAAGATGCAAAGTTTAAGACAAATTAAATATCTCTTTTAGAAGTACCCAGACTGAACAGGAGTTAAGTTCTCAGGTAATGGGAAGCATACTGAAGTATGCTTTAATAAAAAATGAAATAGATCACCTAGAAATTCTTCTGGTCTGTTGTATGCTTTTCTGTGTCTTTAAAATCGATGTGTATTAATAGAATATTTTAACTGTGCATTTCAGATCTTCAAGAGATGATTCCTAGACTTTGACAGCATAAAGCTGCAATGTCAACCATAGGTACAGATTTTTAAGAGACAGTTTCAGTATCAGACATTTTTTAAGTTAATGTTTTCCATATCAACTGTGGCTGAGATGTTTCTCACTTGCTGATGCTTGTCAAGTTCTATTAATTGTATTTTCTGATTTTCTATTATATTTCTTTTATATCTCAAATGTTTCTTCTATGAAGAACTTCAGCAAATACTCTCATGAGGTTGCCAAGTGTCAGGAGTGCTCAGTCAGAGAGACCCTTTTCCTCTGAGCTGTTTGCAGATATGCTGTGATACCCTACTTGGTCCTTCTCTGCCCTCATCCCCATAGTGCTAAGTGTTTTCCAGTAGTTCACTAAGCTGTATGACTAGCATCTGGCATCTCTTGTTTTGTTCAGTGCCATTAACTACTACCTTATTACTTCAGTTTATATTGATTCATTTTAATGCTCACAAAAGGTATAGTTAAAGCAACATCAGTGAGAACAACATCCTCAATTTAGCACTCAATCCTCCAACCAACTGGAGCCAGCCATTTTCTGCCAATATTATTCCGGAAACAACACACTATGCAGTAGTATACATTAATTGTTTCAGTGATACTATGAGGTGCTAACCAATATAACTTGATTCAATTCACATGGAAGTCAGAGACCCTTTTTACAGACTTTGCAGATGACCATCCACGGGTACAGGTT
Source organism: Eurypyga helias (assembly GCF_000690775.1). Lineage (NCBI taxonomy): Eukaryota > Metazoa > Chordata > Aves > Eurypygiformes > Eurypygidae > Eurypyga > Eurypyga helias. The sequence continues at coordinate 38,075 of NW_010273850.1, forward strand.
AAAACCAGTCTTGTGATATTTCCACTGACATAGAAAAGAATTAAAATCAGAATATGTGTATCAGCTGTAGTATTAATATTACCAAAATGTATGCCTGCTAAACCATGTATTTGCTTTTAGAAATAAATATGGAGAAAGGAATTAAAAGAATAAGTAATTAAACACCACACACACACAAAAAACAAGCAGAAAAAATGCTTACAGTGGTAAAGGAAGAGTAGACATCCTAAACAGTCAAAGGAAAGTTTTATAGTTAATAACAATAAAAGTAAATAATGGGATATACACTATAAATACTAAATGTAATTAAGAATATTATCGACATTTCAGGCTTAATTTCAAGAAATCTTTCTTTCCTATATTCAGTATTTTTCCACTAATATTTATTGTCTACTGATAGATGACATTTTTTCCAACTGTGTGGTTCTGTCTAAGAACAGATCTATTCCTTGAGTGTTATGTGTATAGAAATAATTGCACCTATTTCATTTTTAGTATAGACAGGCAATTTCTTTGAAAAGAGAAATAAATGATAAAGACAAAATCAACAATGTAATGGGCAGCCGCCAACAGTCTCATTGTGAACAAAATTTGAGGAGCACATAGGAGTGGACATGCATTAAAGTCCAAGGGTGGGGCTTCGGAGAGCACTGCCATACCAAGTGCTCTGGCAGCCCCTGCTTGTCCCACTCCCCTCAGCAGCCACACACATTTGTTTGCCTATGCCCACTGATGCTTCTCATTTCTGGCCTCTCATTTTGGAAAAGGGATTTGATTTTTTAAGGCCCCAAGTTCTATAAAAAATTTCTTTGAAAAAGTGTAGAAAGTCCTTTCAAAGATGGGAATGTCATCCACACCCTCTTAGCACTGCAGTGTCCATATCCCTCTGGAGAACTGAATTTACCTGCTTCCTAACATGAATCTGTAACTGCCTTTCCCTGTGATACCCTCAATTCCGTATTTTGTTCCTGGGAATGTGTAGATAAAACCCCACTCTCTAAAATTAGAATGTGAAGCTACTGTTCAACTCTGTTTTCTGCAGGAGCAGTTTTGCAGATTACAGTTAAGAAAAATGTCTGTCCATAATGAACATTGTTGATTTCTAACTTTCATATAAGACATATTTTAAAAATTAACCCACACCTATGACTTTAATTCAAAAATTTCTCATACTTCAATGGTTATCAAGAGGTGATAATGCCAAAGTAGCTGTTAGCTTTTTCAGGCTGACAGCATCTGAATTAACTACAGACACATCTAGCCAAACTCAGAAAAAATAAGTTAAACACCAACTACGAACAACACATTTGTTATGTTTATCATTTTACATAGCCCATTTTGAACTAATCTGTATCAAATTTTAGATATTGTTAATTGGATAATAACGTACCATAACAAACGATGCACTGGATGGCTACAAATTCTTCCGAAGGGACAGGCAAGGAAGGAGAGGAGGTGGGGTAGCATGTGAAGGAGGGCTTTGGTTGTCTAGAGATTAACGATGGTGGCAGAAGGCTTGACTACTCATCCCTGTGATGGCAGGTAGCAACAGGGAGAGGCATGTCAGGAGATTAGATGTCAGGAAGAAATTCTTCCCAGCGAGGGTGGGGAGGCACTGGAACAGGTTGCCCAGAGATGTTGTGGATGCCCCATCCCTGGAAGTGTTCAAGGCCAGGCTGGATGAGGCTTTGAGCAACCTGGTCTAGTGCAAGGTGTCCCTGCCCATGGCAGGGGGGTTGGAACTAGATGATCTTTAAGGTCCCTTCCAACCCTAACCATTCTATGATTCTATGATATGATTCTATGAATGAAGCCCCCATAATCCAAGGGGAAATAGCAACTGGCTGAACCACTTAAAGCATGTTCAGAGAAGGGCAACTAAGCTGTGGAATGGTCTAGAGAACAAGTCCTGTGGGGAGCGGCTGAGGGAACCAGGGGTGCTTAGCCTGGAATAAAGGATGCTCAGCACAGGAGACCTCTACATCTGCCTGGAAGAAGGTCGGAGAGAGGTGCGGGTTGGTCTCTTCTCCCAAGTGACAAGTGATAGGGCAAGAGAAAAATGGCCTCAAGGTTGTGCCAGGGAAGGATTAGATTAGACATTAGGAAGAATTTCTTTGCTGAAATAAGTCAGACATTGGAATGGGCTGCCCAGGGAGGTGATGGAGGCACCACCACTGCACGTATTCGAAATGTGTGGATGAGGCACTCAGGAACATGGTTTAGTGGTGGAATTAGCAGTGTTAGGTTAATGGTTGAACTGGTTGATCTCAAAGGCCCTTTCCACCATAAAAGATTCTATGTACATAATTTTTTAACAGAAACTAAAATTAGACATTGCAGAAAGACAAAAAACAAAAAGCCCCAGAAACACTCAAAATTAGATAAATGTTCCTTTAAGTGAAAGAAACATCATTTTGCATAAACATAGTGGAAATTGTATATATCTATTTCAAGAAATCCATTTAGCCAATATAACATCAGTGTATCACCTGCTGAGGTGAAAGATAAACTCCATTTTAAGTCCGGATACCACTTAGCTTTGTTTTATGACCAAAACTCTTCCAGTGACACGTAAAAATAACCTATATTCATAATTTCACCGCAAGGCTCAATAGATTCACTGGCTTTAGTGATTGTTTTTTGTGGAAGTAGCTGGCCTAGTTATGCAAAGCACAAACCACACATCAATTTTTATATAGCGTTTATGGCTGTAGAACAGAATTAGAAGAAATGTTGTTTTCCCCCAAATCTGGACTATGTTCACGTTTCTATGGAAACCCTGAACACCTGTGCAAGAAAAGCAGCAAAAGGTGAAACTGTTCTCCCTGTTTTTTCACTACTTCCCCTCTTCTCTCTTTGATCCATGTAGAAGTGTTTCATGTATAATTCACTTTCTTCTGTCCTCTATTTCTCCTTTCACTCCTCACGTATCTCCAGGCCTGGGGAGATTTCTTTCATTGTATTGCTTCCCATTGGCTATCCCGATGATACTGAAGCGTGATGACTAAAATTTAAACATTTTCAGGTACCTGGTCTTCATGATTTTATGTTAATCTATTTCAAGTCAGCTGAGCACAGAAAAGAAACTGCCAGAAACTCTAAGAAAAGTACTCAGGGCTGGCTAGTAACTTAATGATCCTGGGAGATCTTCCTCTATGGCTGCTTAAGAACTCTGGCTTACGCTCACATAAAATCTCAGGGATGGTACCAAGCACAGCCCAATACAGGTATAAATGACACAAAAAGAGATCTCTAAAGAGCCTTTGAAGACTTAGGTTTGTTTCTCTTGAAATGAAAGGCTACAAACTATGGGAACTAAACATAAGAAGCATTATGTACTAAAAAGCAGTTTTACCTATCGACCTCAGATGACTGAGGACACAGAAACCAGGAAAAAGGCCTATAATTATCATTTTGTAGCCTAGGGTTTTTTATTTCCTTCTATTCTAGACCCAGATGCAGCTTAGCCCTGACTATTTGCATAAAGCAGTGGAGATTTCAGTTTCATTAGAGCTAGTTGCCGAATGATTTAAAAGACACCTACTTATTGTAGGTAAATAGTACAATTTTCCACAGGAAGTGCTGTAAGGGTCAAATAATTAACAGTCTATAAATCCTTCTGAAGCACAGAGATGAAGGTCTGTGTAGGCCAGACTACTCTTCCCTGACTTGCATTATTTTTGCAAGTGATCCCCACCCACATGAGAAAAAAGCAATGTCAACTTGATATAAGATTTAATTGATTGGACAAAAGTCTTAAAGTACCAATAGATTCTGTGAACACACACTGTTCTTAAGGTGACCTGGAAAGAGATAAGGAATACAAGAAATGGGAAATCACCCCTGCTTGTTATAATCTGCAGATATCACGTGATGGGATTCATGATGCCTCACTACTAAAAGGCTTGACAATAAGATGTCATTGAGAAAGTCTGTAAGTGAAAATAGGTGAAGTTTTGTGAAGGAGCTCTTATTCTGCAAGCAAGATCCTCCACCGGACAATCAGAAAAAGAATTTTCTTCACACGTCTTCAATCAATATGTAATGCCATTGTGCATAGGGATGGATCAGGCAGTCATCTTTGTGAGGGCATGAAGCACAAAGTGCTTTTTCTGTTGGTATACACAGAGATACTGGACAACTACAGTTAATCATCTTGGGAGCAATATAAGTATTCGGTTGCTTGCAATAACCTCAGATGCAAAATTCTGCTATGCTTACTTTTTTCCAAGTGAAAGTGTGCAGGAATGAGAAACGGCAGTCTGCCTTTTCACACCCATAGAAGTCTATAGACAAACAATGACTAGTAACAATAAAATAAACTTAATGACATTTCTTTCTGCACATGTTTTTCAATACTTTGTCTCCATTAGCCTTTGTAACACACAGATACCTCTCTGGAACACAATGACCTGCCACAGGAGACATCCAACTGCCCAGCATGCTGTACCATTCACTTTTCATTGCTATAAACTCCTTGTTTTCAACTATTTGCTCCCAGTGCTTTTCTTACACCAGGTATTGTTACTTATATCAGGTGATGCTGGTCTTCAGAAGCTGCAGATTTTCTTATGATAGCACTGCTGTACTTTGCCAAGTTTATGCCCCATTCCCTCAAAATATTTTCTTGGCAGTAGTCTGATGTAAATACAGACTGGGATAGCACTGTTTTTCCTCCATAATATCAAATATTTTAGCAACAGTACCTTTAAGGAACAAGCACACGACAAAGTTATTTCTGTTACACTCCATCTCCATCCAAGAACATGTCTAAATTATTTTTGTAAAGCTGCTTCTTGTACATAAAAAGTAGTTGGAGAGCTTTTTGAATGCAATATTCCAAATTATGTGGTTGCATCAAGATATAAGAATGGTATCTGGACACTCAGTTATAAATGTGGCATCTACATGCTGTCATTTACTATCTTGGTAATTCTCATTGCTCTCCATCAGGTACAACTGATTTTCTCACTTATTACTGGCACACTTCAGGAGGTCGTACACTTTTAAAGACAATATTTTTTTATCTGTTGTATTACAAATATTGACCTTGGAGATATAGTTCAATGATTATCAACCAATATCATATCAATTAAGAAAGAAAAAAAAATAATAGACTGCTTGCTTCCCAATTTGATAAGCTAAGTGAACTGAACAGTATTTCTCTGTGATAACACACAAGCCTTGTATACTGGCTTGTATACAGTTTAAGGTATAAGCAACAGCTATGTGAAAATAAACAGAAACAGATCTTCAAAAGCTCCGGATCAAGTGAATCAGTGACATCAGGTCTGCAGTTGTGCAAATGCCAAATTGACAATAGTCCTCTTGTTTGCACACCAAATCGGTATCTTGTCAGGCGACTTCAAAAACTTCCCATGTGGCACATAATAGCACTGTGAGTGGCTCATCTCTTCCTGAGGCTTTGGAATTAAAGTAACCATCAGTCAATGTTACTTACACAGCAAAGTTTTTCTTTCTCGTGAGGCTGGTGGGTTTCTATGAATAATAGAATGGAAGACACTTGTGACTAAGCACACAGCTGATCTGAAGTGCCATCGATTCAAGAAGTGTGGTACAAACCAAATGGCTGCATATTTCTAATTAAGTAGCTTAGGAGAAAATGTGAAAAGAACTCTTTTTGTAGATGCAGCTTATTTCTCTATGATCAAACACAGTTAAAGGATTTGGTACTTCCCTTTGAAGCTTTACATTAGACACAAATTTCTTCCATGTAAAGTCTTTTGAAAATTGTCACAGTACTTCTAGTCCACATGTAGATCAGGGAATCTCTGCAGGAAAGAAGTATTAAAGCAGGCTACTTGACTGATAGAGCTACTGCAAAACGCCTAAGAAAATGCAAATCTTACTTGTGTCATTGCTTCATAACATCTGATACACTATTTATAGAGTTTAAATGCTTAAGAATGTAGGAATAGAAAGCAAAACTCACTGAAGTCCTGAGAGTTGAAGTAATTTCCTAAAAGTGCCCCCAGTACTAACAAACATAAAATGGTGTAAAAAAAAAAATCTTGAATTTTTACAGGGTAGCATTTTCATTCTTTAAGCTTCTAGACCTGATTTCCTTTCCAGGGAGAAGACTAGCAAACTGTCCCCAGAAAGGCGTGCAGGACGCTTATGAATAAATTCTTTCTGCTTTCCTAGTTGAGTATTGAGTTGCCAAGTGCAGGGTGCGTCAAAGCAGAACACGTTTGGATGAGGGAGGCTCGTGTGTGACCTGAAGGCTAACTTCCAATGGTGCCAAGACTGTCCGTCCAGATTAGTTTCATAACTTCTTTTCTGCTCTAAGAACTTTGCATTCAATTCAAACTGTTTCTTGCATAAATTTTCACTTCCCTGTTTTTAAATTAATCTGGAATCATTTATACACCAGTTAGTATCACTGTGGTACCTTGGAAACTTCAGTGGTAACATCTTTTACAGGTCATGCAAACATTAGCATTGAGAGTGTTGCTAAAAGTTTAATAAATCCTGACAAGGGAAATTCCTCGAGTAGAAAGAAGCAGGAGGAATGGAATAGTTCAGCACTTCCACCTCAGGAGCCCTCTGTTAGAGAACACTGACAATGAACAGACTGTAGGTGTGGTGTAGTCTGGTGTTAGGATTATTACACAGCAGAATCATTTCGAGCAATGATACCATTGAGATTGTTGCTAAAAGTTTAATAAATCCTGACAAGGGAAATTCCTCGAGTAGAAAGAAGCAGGAGGAATGGAATAGTTCAGCACTTCCACCTCAGGAGCCCTCTGTTAGAGAACACTGACAATGAACAGACTGTAGGTGTGGTGTAGTCTGGTGTTAGGATTATTACACAGCAGAATCATTTCGAGCAATGATACTCAGGATTACTTGTAGACATCACTGATGCAGGAATGGCTCTTATTAGGTCTAGAATAATAAAGTGTTAGCAGGCAATGTAACAGAAAAATTAACTGCTGCTTCTATTTTACAACTACAATAATTAAGATATTAAGAGATGACCGGGTAAAAGAAATTGAGGCAGAAAAGGAAATTTTTTTAGTTTCAGGTAAGTGTCTTATCCACAAGACTATCCCTGCTCTTCAAAGTAAAGAGTCTTTTTTTTTTTAAATATGTATTTCTAGATGCAAGATTGCAACTGATGACAAAACTTCATTTAGCTACTATGAAGCACCTTGAATCTGCTGTATATAAAGTGCATGTTAGATTATGATTTTGCATAGTAATTCACCAAGGGAGAAGTACTTGGACATGAAAATAGTTGTGCTTTTTTATTTAGTTAGTTTTAATACCCTATTGAATAGATCAACATACCGTATTATGTTGATATTTTGAGTAAAGATTATGATTTATCAATTGATCTTTCACTTCAATGAATTCCTTTAGAAGTGAAATAAAAAAAAGGCCTTTATCAGTCATATATAAAAATGAAAGCTGCAGTAATATGTTTTGATCAATTTGCAAAATATTCAACTAGAAGAAACACTGTTCCCTCCAGTCTGAACTCATTACACACGGTACAATGGTGACACACATTAACTTCTCCATTAGGGAGCTAACGTGATCAAGTTCCTGCAGGCCAGCACAAGTTGTCACTTCATTTTCTATTTTCCTTTGGACACAACTGTTTCTGGTTTTCTCTGGATGACACAACACAGTGCAAAACCACAGGAAGTTAGCGCTTGTCATCGCAGTGAGCTTTAAGCCATTTAATTAAGAAATGTGCAAGAAGTGAACAAGACTGACTTTTCTGCTTCCTGTCAGCACAGACATAACTCAGTCTGGAAGGCTGTAGAACTTGATCTGATGAAACACACAGCCCATAGACAAGAGCCTTAAACTTATAATAAAAATCTTTTCCTATTCAGCTGTTACCGAAGAATAGCAAGCTGTGGCCATTTTCATATAGGTTTATAATTAATTCATTAAGACTGCCTGACCCTATTCTCTGAGGCTGCATAATCACTATGACATTTCAGATAACACACAAAATATTGATGAAGCACAACACTGAGCAGCTACTTAACTTACGAGCGTCTGGATCCGTGCATTAGCGTAAGATGATGTGGTAACTAAAAGTTACTGAGACCAAGCACCGGCACATTCGCAGGACTACATTTTGGGCTGAGTTGTAGCAGTTACGCCACCACCAAAACACTTTGAAAGACTGCATATGTATGCAGGGATATGACTTCTGTAGGTTGACACTGACATTGGTTCATTAATTTAAACTGCATGAAGCAGCTAATAAAATAATAGTAGAGGAAATATTTTTGTATATGCACAAAGACATGCTTCCACTATTATGTCAGCATATTTCACATGTGGGAACTGGAAAAATATACAAGTAACATGAAAACAAGATTCTGATATGCTTCCAGTGCCTCCATGTGATCCAATACTCACTGCTGTAGCTTGCCACTGAAATACCTCCACATCAGGAGGTTTCAATGCATCACCACATCTGCAAAGTACAAGTATTTTCTGACAACCCGTGTGTTCATTTCTTCCCTTTAACCACTCCTGATGCCAGCCACGCTACTGTGTTTGAGTGATGCTTTTTCTCCTTCAGCTGGGCAAGAGACCTGAAAATACTGATCTTGTCACTTTTGGAGACTATCAATAAAAAGCACACCCTCACGTTCAGGAAACTCCAAGTTTAGCAAAACATTTCACATGTTTCCTCAGCAACATGCAAGGTTAAACACAGTCTATTTTCTATCTTTTTACCACTCAAATTCAAGTGCTCATTTCTTTTCTTTTGGATTCTTTATGTTTTGTCTCAGGGCATACCAAGATTCAGCAATGCCCCAGGAGGAAGCAATGGAGCCTAGACTATGGAGCAAAATCCTACAGAACCTCAGCAATCTGCATCATTTTTACTTTCCTAACTCGAAAAAAGCCCCTTCACACACTGTCCTTACCTCCTTAATACTTTGTCTCACCTGAACTCAACAATGCAGATTAAAAAACCCAGTCACAGAAAGAGTAGCTCTAGGATCTCATTAATACTTCAGGATACTCCCTATGCTTTTCTCCTGAAGAGGTGAAAACAGCGTACAGCCACACTGCTTGCTGGATATTACACAAAGATACTGACAGCATGTCATAAAAGCCCATACAGCAAAGAACATTTTGAATATTGAAGATACAAATGGCATAAAGCATGTCAGGATGCACTTAGTGTGAATTTTGTCACCTTGCCATCTTCTTTCCCAGCTTGAGAGAGATACTCTGAAACAAGTCCCATTTGTTAGACGTAATTAACTAGTTCTGGAGCTTTTTGACACCATCTACTTTGGAAATGATATTTAGCGATATGACAGAAAAGGAAAACGGCACAGCATTGTTCACTGCTTAAAGAAGATGATTTTCTGTGTTTCATGATCTGCTCAGTAAAGATTGCACAATACTCTCTGGGAATGAATTTGCAGTAGGAAGGAAACACCATTCATGAGAAAAACCCAAAGAATTCAGAACTTGAACAAGAGCATACAACGAAGATGAATATTGCAGGAAGAAGATATGCAATTAAGAAATCCCAGAGAAAGAATGTAACATGGCTTTCTTTCAACACTTAGCCCACTACACACTTAACCTTGGACCTCTGCCTGCCTTTTGCAGAATTCAGAATGAGGATGGCTGACAGCTCACTGAGCTCTCCATCCCTTGCTGAGGAACTTGCATGGTGCACAAGAGAGTTGAAAATACCCATTTTAAAAATTTGTTTGTTTATACACAGTTTCTCCACACTTAGAGCCATAAATTGCAGTTAGGGGTGCAGGTTATGTTAATAACGAATTGCTGTCCAAACCAGCTTACAAAATGTTGGATCCTCAAGTTTAAAATAGCAGTTTCTAGGATTTTGGTTTTATGCTGATGCAGTTTCTTGATTCAACTTTTTGTACATCAACTCTGTCACCTACAGCATATATTTAATATTGTATTCTTGTATTATCTTGTCCAGTGAGTGCCATGATGTAGCCAGGCTCTGTAAACTTGCTATAAGAAGTAGAAAAATAAAATTAAAAAAAAAAACCAAACACCTGAAAACAAATTTAATTATATGGCCTTTGAAACATCTACAGCAGAGCAATACTACTACTGAGAGAAAGAAGTGGAAGACTACTTGGACAACAACAAAAAAATCTTTACTTTAGACTTATTTGAAAATAGATTAGAGACACAAAATGTGTGGATCATATAAAGGACAAAGAAAAGCAAGAAAATCATATAGTCTAAGTTAAGGACTTCAGCTTTGTTTCTTTATTCTTACAAATCTTTGATTTTCTAAACAATTTGCAAAATCCCACTAAATATATTTTTATGCACTGATGTAGAAGGAGTCAATAGTGGAATATTTCCTTAAAACAAACTAGACTTTCCAGAAACGGCCATATCTGTCATTTCCCAGGGTGAGAGATGAACTGATTTCACAGCACTGTCTATTCATGGATATCTCAGCCTTTCCAACAGACATCTTCACAGATCAAAGAGAAAGACACATATCTCCCAACTGGGATTGCCACTAGGGCAAGATAAAAAGTCAAAGTTAAGATTGATAAAAATATTTTGCCAGTTCATGCCAAGTTCTTTTGAACAGATCAGGGACACCTAAAAATAATTACTTTGAAGCATTATTAAACCCTTATTTTCAAGTATCTCTGATACTTGAAATTATATTATTTTAGAACCTTTTTAATGTTCTAATTTTTCTAATAAGATAATTACCGATGTTCTAGCAATATCTGACAACTCTCTAGCCTGTGTTCTGTCTACAAGCAACTGCTGCAGTACTTCTGCATATAGGCTGCTTATATATTAAGAATGGAAAGCTCATTTGCTGAATATTTTCATTAGACTGGAAAGCTACCTTACAAGAACTTCTGCAAAGCTCCTTTTCCAGTGCTACTTCCATGAATTAACCTTTAGCACAGACAAAATTGTGCAATCAGCTTTCAAAGTACACACACAAATCACAGTAAGACACCGCATAAACTAAGTGCAGTGTTTCATAGCATTTTGAACAGTGGCCTTAGCTTGCAGATAATGGTACAGTGGAGCTAAGATGCCTAAACACCGTAAGGTGTCCTCATAATTTAGGTTTAAAAGAACAGAATGCTAAAGGAGTTAAGTAAATTCCTAAAACACCAGTGAAAAGATTTAGAACTTGTAAGAATAGCTGTACATACCTATAAAGAGTCCATTTATATACTGCAGTATTAATCTTGTATCAATTTGTTTCCTTTTAGAAAATAAACCAGAATATAAATTATGTATTATCACTTTAGTTTTACTAGTCTTGTATTTCAGCTGTATCTTGTACACCATCGATTTTGACATTATAAAAAAGACTATCCAGATACTGAACAATAAAAAAGTCAAAGCTAAAGATGATGTCATCACAATTCCCAAACTTTTGGAAGTATTACTCGCATCTACTGTAGCCACTGTAATTTGTAGTGATAATATATAACAGGAATTTCCCTCATTCAATCCAAAATACTCTGCTATGACTCAATTCCTATAGGGAATTATAAATATGATTTAATAGTTTATAGAAAGCACTCACAACAGGTTTAAGAAATAAATTATTAATTTTATCTTTATATACAATATTTGAGGACAAGTCTACTTTAAATTATAATTACATATTGATAGCACTGGTAGGTTGCATGATAATGACTTTCAAAATAAGGGAATATCATCGTTGCTCAAATAAGGTAAGAAAGCTGATGCTACAGTTTGGGAGCCTTCAACTGTTTCCAGTTGTTGTAAATGAAAAAGGAACCCCAAACAGAGAAATAATGTCCCAAACAGGTAATATGCATTTTAAAGAAGTACCACATCCAGGCACACTTAACAGTATGTATTTTATGGAAAAAGAACACCTGTGCTGCACAGATGCATGCTGGATGTCTTTCTGGCTAATACAATCAGTATTCCATTTTAGGAAGCTAGGAAGTGAAGTATTTCCACTGTTCTTGTTTAACAAGAAACGTGCTAATGATGACACAGAAATACAAAACATGTCATCAGCTTCCAGCCCACACATCAAGGTGATCAGGATCTACTTTTATAATGGCTTAAAACTTCATTTCTTCTGTACAAGTTTCAGCTTAGGTCCAGTGAGAGGCTGGAAGGAGACTGAATGTCATCCTCACATTGAACATTTTTTTTTGTGTGTGTTTTTTGTTTGGTTTTGGGTGGTGTTTTTTGGGGTTTTTGTTTGTTTGTGGTTTTTTAATATATATCTCACATTTAAAGTTGTTAAGTTGTAAGTAAGTTGCCAGGTAGGCTTTTCAAGTTCTTGTAGCTTTATTTAAAGAAAAAACACCAATCTTGGCTTCCTTGATACATATTAATGTTGTGAAAAAGCTGTTTCTGTCAAAGACAGAAAAAGCTGCATATAAACCACAACAGCAGGTGACAGATTTTGCAAGTTGGCCACAGCCAAAATGTTAAATTTTGTGGTTTCCTTAGCCCAAGCATCATATAAGCATAATTTTGTTCTTCAGAAATTCTGATTAGATGTGTTCATTTCCAATAAACTTTTAAGGGAAAAAACAGAGCATGTTTTGCCTGTGTTAAATCCTACATATCAAACCCAAAGGTTGTAGAACAGAGACTGAATATTATGCATAGTTTACAAATTAGTTAATAAATATTTCAGATTTATTATGTATCAGTTTTCTGGATTTATCAAAATCAAAATATCTGTGGACTCACTCAAAAACAATAGTGAAATCTGGGTTTTTTTTAAAGCAGATTTCATTTTGACAAAGCATTTAGAAATAAACCTTGTGAAAAAGAAATGCTAATGTGCCTAGTAGCACAGTACAGTAAGGGTAATGACATGCTGGTGAAAAGTAATATGAATGTTTCAGATTAGATTAATTAAATAAAAGTCTTCTTATATAAACACAGAATTCTGATGGATAAGAATTCCAGTTCCAGAAAGGAATAATATATGCATGGAAGCATAGCCCAACCAAGAGGACAGCAAATACAACAAAAAGGCTAAAGAGGTTGAAATCCTAATTATAATGGGATAACTGAAGTTTCATTATTAGGGTAACGGGAGTAAGTGAACCAGAGAAAGATGCTGATACTGAATTTTAGACTCATATTTTATAGGTGTTCAAGGTGCAGCCAGGTACCAGATTCCCCAGAAGAGAAGCTGCTGGTTAGGTCTCAGGACTATAAATGTGTGTAAAAAAGGTACAGTGTTGCAGTAATCAAAATATCCTCAAACTCAGCTTCATTTTAACTGCAACTACCTCCCAAAATGAAAATAGCAACATGTTTCCCTCTCCAAAGAAAACCTATATGGAAATTTGCGGGAAAGAAACCAAGGGATCAAGTGACTGCAAGACAGTGGATACAATTGAAAGGCATTGTACTGAAAGTTTGGAATAAACGCAAGCAGGCAAGATGCAAGAAAGGCCAAAATAAAACCAGCAGGATTCTTTTTTTCACATAGCTGCAAACCCTTACTTCACTGTTTATTTGAGCTGTACAAAAAAAAGAAAAAAATCACTCTGCACAGCAGAATAAGTGCAAATCTAATTGCTAAAGGATAAGAGAAAATTTAGAAAAGTCTCAATAAACTAAATTCTAATTAATTTCACTGATGAAAATAACGCTGCATATAGAGCTTTCAAACCTCTCTTCTCCTTTGCAGATACAAGCTCATTTAGCAACTTCGTGCTGGGCATAGCACCTTTTGCAATGTGCACTACACCTCAAACACTGGAGTGTTGAAAAGCAGCACGGGGCAAACACAGGAATACCTGTTGTACAAATCCATCATTTGTCATTTCCCATTTCTTTAGGGAAACAAACAGAAAGCCATTATTCTCCAGAAGCTGCCTACAGTGTTTAGGACTGTGTGATGGAGTTGCAAGTAATTTCTTTGGAAGACAGACTAATTTCTTCTAGCACTGACTGAAAGTGAGCCAGTTAGGTTTGGAGTGATATGGATGAGGACCAGGGATCAATACTGGTTTGCCAAGTCTGCCTTCTACTAATCATTAGAAAAGGATTTAAAAAGAAAAAAAAGAAAATGTAATAGTAATGACATTAAAAACCTATGAATTTCTAATCATGGATTTAGAGGCAATTAATTTACTTTTTTTCTTTTTAACTGATTCATGAAAGGTTGCATGAGGACTGAAGACGTTGCCACACTGCAGACTTCCCATACAGTCTCTTTCACTTGGTTCTTCGCTACTTACATAGAATATATTCACTTCATAAAAGGACAGAAAGGAATGAAAAACAATTTGGATCTTGTAACCCATTTCTTAATATTGAAAGAAATTATCAAAAATTTCTATCTAGTGTGCACTGTGTTTGGGCGAGACATATGTAACACTTAGAAACTTGACAAAACACAGAGGAGAAAAAGAATGGGAAATAAACACAAAGAACTAAATGAACATTTTCAAAATAACACAGACTGACAGCAAGATGAAGTGAAGGCATTTAGTTCGGCTTAGTTTTGAGAACTTAGACCAATTTGAAAAGTGACAGAATAGTGAAGCACCAGCCTCGAGGCATCAGAGAAACTTTCAAAGATTAAGTTGTTTTCTTCTTAACCGACTTGAATACTGAGCGGGACAACACAGCGCTGGGCACTTGCTTATGAAAGCTCTGCTTGTGTAGAGCCTGCTGACGCTCACCACCAACCTCTCCTGTTGCTGTATCCACTTATTACACCTGTTTCACTGTGAGCTTGTATTGAGCAAGCACTGTGGTGGGTGTCTGCGCCGTCCATAGCGTGACGGAATGCCTGGTAATTCTAGACACTGGGAGTATTGTTGATAACCTAGATAACCGATCTCCTCATTTACACCAAGGGTTATGGCTGAAAATTACACCAAGGGTTATACTGAAAATGCTATGATAACTAAAAGCACTTGCATGGAGCCTGGTCATTTCCATCATGAGAGGTGTGGTTTTTTCCTAAGGTTTTCCTATGAAGGAATTTAATTATGCTCAGACAAATGAAAGAAAAATCTAATAACAGCAATTAAATACTTCCAGAAAAAAATAATAAAAAAGCTTTAGTTTTTTTCCTGATATTCTTTACTTCAAATTGTGGTAAAAGTCTCTGCCATGTTCACCCCCTCATAATAATTCTCACTGAAAACAAACAATGATAAAGGCAGATGCCACCCAATCTCTCTTATAGTTCTGGTACTATATTGGCATATTATACCCAGACAAAACATACAATTCACTCAATTTAAGCTATTTATTCACGAACCTACTCAGCCAGATGAGAAAATAATTCATATCTGAATGTGGGTAGGGAAGTTTAAGAATTTGTTTGGAGAACAGGGGAGGGTAAAGAACAGAGAAGAGTAAGATAAATTAGAGGACCTGAGAATAAATTTTAAAGGTAATTTATTTTAACCCCTGACACTGTACTTTGGGTAAGATTTCACTGAAAATTCCTGGCCAAATACTCTTCACACTTCCAGTAGTTGGTAGCTGACTGAAATGAGTAGCTCCTCCCTTGGTTTTTCCTCCTCAGAGACAGAATTTAGCCTGCAATAGTCAGCATGGCTCTTGGCGTGAAGAAGGTCCGTGGCTCTTTTACTCCAAGCCTGCCGTAGACAGTTCCGATAGCCTGCTCGCCGCTACGACTGCCCACTCCCGTGGTGTAGCATACAGGCTGGCACTGCCCGCCCGCAAGGGTCTCGATGCTGATACTCACTCTGATGGGGGTGTATCCCACAGCGTGCTGGCCACGGTACAGTTTCTAGATAAAATGCATTGACCCACAGGAAGTTCTATTTATCCTATGATTTTTAAGATTATAAAGTATCATAGCATAAATAAGAGTTGAATTTTAATGGTTTTTAGAATAAATTCCAAGTCAACCTTCTGTCTTGTTCTGTGAAAAGCACATAACTAAGTTCTGTGTTCATTAAGGTCATTTTACCAAAAGTTGTGTGTTACTCCTCAATCTACATTCATCTTGATGTTAAGAAAAAACAATGGGATGATATATTTTTCTTCTCAAACAAAAGAAATTCAAACAGGATGTGTGAAGGTCTGAAAAACATTTTAAGAAAATTATTGGGAAAGAGAAATTGTTTTATATGACTGAAGCTGCACAAACTTTAATCAACAAAAATAAGCTGAGAAAAGAGATCTCAGACTGCTTACACCAGTAGTAGTACCGGTCATTGGAAATGCTGTCCCTCGGGCGAGTTCAGTATCTGTTAGGAACAGTCTCATGACCTTGCACAGTGTAGGATAGTATATACTAGGTAATGTGCTGACAACTGTCCTTATCATAACCATCTTCAATTCCATGAAACTACAAACTTGTTGCAGGGCAACAGAAAAATATGTATTTATTGTACATTTACTTAAGTAACTTCATAGAAGTATTTAAAGTATATTAAAATTTGTGGTATACAAGAGTTACACCCATTCTCCTGCCTGAAACCAGATAAACTGAAGCAGGCAGGACATCATATTTGGTCATATACTAGTTTATTTTTGCATTAACATGCCTTTGAACTTCAGGGCTGTTGAATTATGATGGCTAAGCCAGAGAATGCTATCTAATCTCTCTAAACTGCATCTTATTTTACACATGTTTTGATAAACTTGAAAAAGAAGTTTGCCTTATTGTGGGGCAATCATCCATAATTCCTTGGGATGGAAATGCCAGGCTTGTCATGTTGGCTATGTGGATGAAGCTTCAGTTTCAAAACATCTCAACTTGTTTGAATGTGATCAGCATCATACTGGGTGGCTGCCAGGATGGATCTAACTGAGTTTCAGGAAGATCATGAAAGTGCTGACATAAAACCACCAAAACACACCACACAACACACAGACTTGAGATGGGATCCCACCACCACCAAACTCAGTGGACAAAAATCCCAGCCACCTCTTATGGATTTACAGCATTATGTATTCTTCTAATGAATTGAGTCTAGACATGCATTTCTATTCTGGTCTTCCCCTGAAAAAAAATCTCAGAAAAGCAAATTATTTCCCCACCATGTACAATAGCATTTTGATGTATTTGCATATCAAGCTCAAGGAATTATATCATTAGCTATTTGAGAATATATTAAATCATGTGGACTATGGGTTTTAAGATCATCGTCTGAGAACTAGAGAGCAACTTTCATAGATTGGTTTATCCCTGACAGAGTAGTATAATCAAAAGGCACTGAATAGACTAGCTCTCCCTAGACAAGGCAACTCCTCCCATCATACCTCGCTCATGACTTCAGGTCTAAAGAATGAGATGCTCAAGACTGTGCATAGGAAATTGTTTTCACCTGTACTTTCTACTAATTTTCATATGCAAATGGTGGTATTTGATCTTTTAAAAATTAATATCTTTATACATATATTCAGGAAGAATTTAAAGAAGATACCCATGAAATGATGAAAAGTTATCTTCATCAATCTGCCAGAGAAGGGCAATTGGAATTGTTACAGCTTAAAATTTTATGCAGGTTTTATTAGACTCTATAGAAGCTTCTCAATAAAAGATTACTTTCCAGCAACAGTGGCTGGAGATATAACCCAGCAGGTGAAGATATCATTCAGACCTTATTGGTATTTCACATATTTAGGCTGTCTTTTGCTATTTAGTTACAGACTCATATAGGAGTCTACGCATAAATAAGCTGTTTTGGAATGCAAAGCTATACTCTATAGTCACCAAAAGGCAAGTTATGCTAGGGGGAATCAGAAGAATACAACTAAGGTCAATCTCTATTGGCTTTGTAATACTTCAGCTGCATGAAGTAAATATATCTCCCCAATCAGAGTGCAATTTAAATGCAATTTCTATTACCAGGTTATTATAACCTCTTTCAAGCACCTAGTAAAATGTTGGTTAGACTGCTAATCATATCCTCAGTGGATACCTATTTCCAGTGTATAGACACTTATGCATGGTTGAGATCACCGATAGAATCATGCACTGCCTTTGAAATCTTTGCAGTATCCTTCGATTACTAGTCATTCCAATATCCAGATTAAATGATTCCTTTCTTAGCTTTAATTCAGTGACTATGATTTATCAATACAAATGGAAAAGGGTTTCTTTCAATGTTTCCCTCTATAATCTCAACTGTCCATTTAACAAAACCAGCCAGTCCAAAAAGTCTTTGTTCCCTGAGTTTAGCTCATAGTGTTTTAGTTCTTCCCTGACATACTCAAGACCTTGATTTACATTTTTTAAGAGATTTATTACCTTAGAAAGAGACAGTGGCTATTGCAAGCATCATCTAAATAAAATATTACTCATGGATATGAGCTCAGTTCTCGGATTTATGTACCTCTCTCCTCCTACCTGCCTGTTTCATTTGCTTTTTCTAAGCAAATAGAGGAAAAAAATATTTAATTACATCTTTCTTGTGTTACTGAGTCAATCTAATATTTGACCTTTTGACATTTTACCATGTTGTCCTCTAGAACTGGGAACAAACTTAATCCCACTCTTTCATGGCTTTTGGACACCTAACAACTCATTTAGTGAAAGACTAATTTGCTGCAGTTTGTTGAAGTCTGTAGGAATAACATTTTATTAAAGCAAATCAAGTGCCCATCTGCTTCCTGCTTCAAGAATAGTTTAACCTTCTTAGCTAGAGAAACTTGTCCTTATTCATTTATTTCTTAAACCTTCAGACTAACATATTGATTGTTTAATTGCCGAACTTTTACAAGGTATTTAATTTTGCCAGAGAATCAAGAAAATCATTAAGAATAAGCTCATATATTTCAGACACTTCCAGGCCTCATCCAAGGGCCTGTGTAAATTGAATAATTCACTTAAAAAAAAAATAAAGACGGCAGAGCAGATTTCTGTTATGCTGTTCTGTTCTAATTTAACTGAGACTTCACAGTGGTCAGTATATCCTGTATTTCAGAATTCAAAGAGGTAGAACAAGTTCCCTTAGGTTTATCAGAAATCTTTTCCATGAACCTGAGTCCACATCTACAGATACCATGAAAATGCAGAGACAAAGACTAAAATAATTAGAACCAAACACAGTACAGGAGTAAAGATTCTGACATTTAGTTCTGTGCCTAGCTATTCCTGCTTAAGACCACATATCCTTAATGTATTGGCTATGTATTAATAAAATATTTCTTTAAATTCATTGGGATTTCAACAGATTTCTGTGAATTATTTCCCCATGAAAGTAATTGTCCTCTAAAATTAATTCCTTATCTCTGCAGACAGAGGTTGGGTTCTCTAAGGTACTAATTGACTTCAACATTCTCTACGCTGTTTAAAAAACAGCCCATCAGTTTTCTTGGTCTCTAGCCACAGCCATATGTAATGAGAATAAACGCACAATGTATTTAAATCCAAAAGAATTTTAGAGGAAAGCCCATTTTGCAGTAGCCATGGCTAAAAACAGATTATATTTTAAGGAAATTTGTTTAAGTTGACTTTTTTTTTTAATTTTAATGTTTAAATGTGTGAAATAAGCACGAACATTACATTGTGACTTTGATATTCTACTTCTGTTCCTCCTTTAATGTGAAGAACTGACTGGAAGTCATTCTCAGAAAGAGAAGAAAAATCTGCATGAACCACTGGGGTTTTCAATATTTCAGATAGTCATAGCAAAGAGAGGCAAGTGACAGGTTAAAGAGGAAGGGTTGGAAACCTTAGAATAGGTTAAAATTTCCTCCTTCGGCATTTTTTTGTTTGTTTGGGGTTTTTGTTTGTTTGTGTGTGTGTGTTTGGGTCTCCTCTCCTTCCCCCACCACCTCCAGCCAGAGCTCTTTGAGACCTCATGATTAGGAAATTCAGCACCCACTCGCTAGGTACAGCATTTACATTTAATTTTCCCTTATCAGAATCAGACTAAGTAATTACTTCTGTGTGTAAGGGGCTGGTTGTAAGGAGTTCAGTCTCACTGCAAGTTGGCTGATTTCACTGCCTATGCACTAGGGTCCTGTTGAGAGGTTTTAGAAAGCCTGTCATTTGCCATTTATACTGTACATTTGCTGATGTAAAAGCCCCAGTTTGTGAATTAAGAATTTACTTTTAACCAGTATTCATGTAAGTAAAATTTGTTTCTGGAAATTAAACACTAAAAGGAAGAATGGAAGGGTTTTGGGGATTCGTAAGTACTAATGTGATAATAAAAAATGGTTCACCTCCTCTTCAGAATAGAATTCTAATCTTTATCATTTCTTATTCAAGATAATATTCTACAAGGACTTAACTATATGCTTTAGTTTGTAAGCTAAAGAGGTTCCAGTAGAGACACTGATTAATGGAAATCTAGAGTCTGAGACAAAATCCTGGTGTGGAAGAAAAGGCACACTAGGCTGACAGACTACTATTCCAGAACCGTCAACTTCAATGTTTATGTTTATACAGCCAGATACACTCTTAAACTGAATCTTCAATATCTAAGCTGAGACCTGCATATGAAAGCTGAAAATACAGCCAAAAACTACCTAAATATCCTAGAAGAACACGACTTAGGGATATTTTAAATAGAATGAGCTTATAGAAAAAGGGAGTTTTCCGTGGAAAGTTCAACAACTCTCTAGCTCTAGTGTTATTCAGAAAAGGTGTAAACACCTGCAACCAGTAACAAGTGGCTTGTAATATCAGTAGCTGGAGGAACATTAAGGAACTATACAAACCCTTCCTCTGCAGCACTCCACTGGGAAGAGAAAAAACTTAGTGAGAAGAGCAGGACAATGATTAGAGGTTTCTGACATTCAGTAGTTCTGGGAGGGCTCAGATTCAGAACCGAACATTTGTGTAGACATCTTTTACAGATACTGCTTGTTTGCCAGTGAAAGAATTAATGAATACTAAATATAACTCACCACAGTGATACTCCTCTTTTCTATGCATATGGATACACACTGACTGCTTTCAAAATTAGCTGTTTCTTTCAAATTTAAAAAAGATGGCTCTGCATGACAAATAGTGAAAGATCTCACTTTATACACTACACGTCCATGTGTAGCATAAATGTGGGTAACCTGGAGAGATTTTTAAATAGGAATTTTGAAAATTAACATCATCTGATTCGCAAAGCATATTAAAAGGTCAGAATTAATGAGTGCCTCACAATGTGAATTGTGCAAGACAGTCATCTTGCCAGTTTTAATAGCAGCTGACCATTACTATTCAAGATAAATAGCCATGTATTCAAATATACCTTATTGACAGAATGTGCTGCTCGGTTGTGCAGCAGAGCAAAGGATAAATAAAAAAAAGTGAAATGAGCAGATACCTGGCATCAAAAGAATGGCTCTGTGGGATACAAACAAGTAAAACATGGGGATGAAATGAATTGGAACTGAATCTATTTGCATTACGGATTGAACATGATGTGCTCAGTAGGAAAGCAAGCAACACTTCACTGAACAATAGCAAAATAAGTTGAATATCCCAGCAATGTTTTTATGGTCCAGAAATGAGCTTTTGTTGTTGCTAACACTTCAGCCATACTTTCCCCACCACCACCACTAAAACTTTTAAAAAATAAAAAAAGAAAACCCTGCTTTGCATCTATATTTTCAAGTCATGCCATAGTTCCGAATGTGCTCAAGTGCATAGGAAAACTGACAGTTCTTACAGCTTTTTAATTACAGAGTTGCTTTGAAAAACTTTTTCCAACAGGCCCAGTATTGTGCTCTGACTTTCTCTAATAAATCTTAGTTTCAAAGTCTATGCCCACAGAGAATCAATTCACTTTTGTAGAAATAAACATTTTACATGAAGAAATCTAAAAAGATCCAGTTTGTTTAAATGCCATGCCATTATCACAGACTTAAATCATTATTTTTCCATTCCTCTATCTTAAAAATGAACCATAATTTATAATTAACATAGCACACTAGAAAAAGATGAAAACTTCCTATTTCTTTGGCAAATGTCATGGCATATTCTATTTAATGTGTATCTTCTGTGTTGGTCTCCTCCTTCTGTATTACTCCTGACAAAATGTGCTCAGCCCCTGGTGACTGGAATTTTAAACCCATCTGTGAGACTGAAAATGATGAAATGTAACACTGAATTCAACACAAAATGAAATAATAAGAAAGAAACCACACAAAACACACACACAAAATAGCTATATCCTGTGTTGATAATTCATAAGATTGACTGAAGTATAGATACCGCTTCCTGGTATACAAGATGTTTAGCTATGCTTCTGTCAAAAGGTATGATGTTAGGAATGCTCACATGTGAACTTTGCCTTTCCTCAAAAGATATCCAGAGGACATATCTTTCATCCTGAAAATGAGATTTATGTATACTCTAAATGCTATATAAGTTTTCTACTTCTGTGACATAAATTTCACTGAAGGAAAGATCTGTTGAATAAGGATGTCATTTGTTTACATACTTATCAGAAAAACTGAATCTGAAAAAACCCAACTGTGCCCTGGTATTTCGGCTGTTCCACATTTGACATTATTCCCGGTACAGCACCACCTGCCTCGTTTGGCATCTATAAATGTGATAAAACATACAAAAGCATTCATCTTAATTCTGAGTACAGGAAACAAAATAAGATCCAGAGTCCTTCAGTCTAACAATCTACCTATAAAATTATAATCTTCTAAATTATTTTCATTAATGTTTAAGGGATCACAGTCTTTCCTTATCTTGCAGTTCTAGAGCTATGCATGTCTTTAAACAGTTTCTTTCATATTCAAAGTTTCCTTTCGGGG
>NW_010273850.1:60805-67164 GCF_000690775.1 Eurypyga helias
GGGGAACCCACCCCAAAACAAGTTCTGAAACCAATTTAGGAGAATTTTTGGTCTGGCTCCCAGTCACATATTTGAAAGAAATTTGTTTCTTTTAACAAGAGGTAATTTGTAACATACTTTAATGCTTACTCTTTACTCATATTTTCATTCCTCCACTTCCCATTTAAAGAATTGGTAAAAAAGCTTTTCATACACAACAACTGTTCCTTTACATGATGATTTTTTAGTACACGCAAATCTGAAAAGTAGGAGCAACACTGTAGTGAGCTGCTCAAGCCCTTCTGAAATAAACCCATCACAATTTGAAGATCTGCCCTGTGTCATGCCATCGTTGTGTGGCTATATTTCTTTTGGAGTACATTTTTATGTAACTGTGATACCGTGAAACTGGCTACAGTGATATTCCAAAAGGAACTTGACAAAACAACTGTGATACTAGAAAATAAGCTGTTGTTCCACTACCCCCTCCCCCCCCCATTATTTTGTATTTTAACAGTTCCTATTCAATTGTTACCTTCTAGTAACCTACGGTAAATATGAAATAATATTTAAGTAATGATGTCAGTCTCATAATGATTCTGAGTTTAAAAAAGGCTTGATTTATTCTCATCCCAGTACTGCCTTAAATGTAATATTCTATAGTTTATTTTAAACACTTGTGTGTATATACGCACACACAGAGTGACACTTTAAATATATCCTGTCGTGAGCCTAGGACATAATGAACTTTGTATACACGTATCTGAGAGACAAGTAGATTTCACACAGCTCCCAATAAAGAAAGACCGACCTGAAAACAAACCTCTCAGAACTCTAAGATTGTATAGTTTCAGACTGTTCTTCCAGTAGAATGATAATGTTGTTATTTTTACATATAATGAAAGCACTCATCTTTGCACTAGAAATTAATGGGAGAGTTTTCTTCTAGTATCATGTCCTTTGAAGCAAAGAAGAGTTATGCTTCTGAAAAGCTTGCTTGAAGCTTTTCAAAAATAATTTATACAAGCATAATGATCTCATATATTCAATAAGATGACTACCAAAAATCTATGGAAGTATTTTCCAGTAGGATGATCTTGTAGGATTTACCTCAAGAAGTTCTCTATGATTCTTCCTAAACTAAATATTGGGAATTGTGATCATGATTTCTTTTTAAAGTGCATCACCTAGTTGTCTACCACATAAAACCTGTACTTTCTGACACTGAATCTACCTGATATATTTATTTCGCACTGTTTATAAACTCACCTGTTTTAAACTTCAGGAGCAGAACTTTTAACTGACATAAACTGCTGTCAGTGGAGTCACAACGTAGGCTGTTTGAGGATCCTACCATCTACACCAGTTGACTCAGAGTAAGTAGTCTAAACATTTATTTATTACAAAGTTGAATTTGGCCCATGTTGGTATGGACTTTGCACAGTCAGAATATTCTCACAACACTCTCTATAGCTTTCCTTTCATTCTTATGTTGCTTGAAAGATCCCTGCCTCCTCTTAGAGGGAGTGAGTGAAAAGTTACAACAATTAAATGACATTATATAAGATATCCTGCAAGCTACTCTGGTGCCCTAGTGGGACATGACATACGTGTACATTCTCTTTCATAAGTCCATTATAAAATACTGAGCAACTCACGTAACTAACCAAGGCAGCATGAACGTTGAGATGCATAATAGATTTCAGAACCTACAGGTAATGAAGGAAAACTTTACATTTGTCACTGCATCCTGTCTGGATGGTGCATGTCCACCTTAGCAGGCATTATGCTGTTTACAATTCACCTTACGGTCCATTATTCCCATCCAGCAAAAGGACTACAGTTTCACAAGTGTTTACTTTAAATTCTCAGTTGAATGTTGAGTTTAAGTGGTCCGTAAAGAGTCTAGAGAGCCTATTCACACAGTGCTGACATAAGATTTGACAGAAGAGTAAAAACAGGAAGGAGCAAGTATGCGCTTTCTTCTGGCTTTCTGTATGCAAGTAGCAGGCTGTGTGAGAAAGGGAAGAGAAAGTGTCCCCAGGCGAGGCTGACCTCCTCCTGCCTGGCACCAACACTCGTGGGCAGAGCTGCAGCATGCAGGAGAGCTGTCATTTGCCACTGCTCCACAGAAATGGCAGAAAAAACCTTTGCTGAAGAACTGTGGAATAGGGCAACTCTGAGCCCTGAGATATAATTACTTACTACTCTTTCACACAGAGCTTGCAGGAACTCCAGCATCTCTAATAACCATATCATCTAGCCAGTTGTAAGTCTGGAGGGCTGTTCTGATGGAACCTGTCCCACTATTTACTAAAGTCGATTAAACTCCTCGTTACAATACACTGTTCAAAACTGACACTTTCCAACATCTCTTCATGATTTTGCCACGTGAATTCTTGTGCTGCAGTATATTCCATAACACTGGTTGGCCATCTCTGAACATGTTCTAGTTCACTGAGTGTGAGGGATGGGATGGACACATTCTTCAGAACTGCCAACATCCCAGTTTCAACCAAGGAGTAGAAATGCTAGTGAAAACTGCCTTATCTTCAGCAGTGGCACAATGCTTAAAAAATAAAAGTCAGTGTTCTCTTTTCTCATTAAACTGTTGAGTGAATTACAATGTGGAATTTCAAAGCCCATCATAATTAAGTTTCCATTTGCAAAGCACTCTACCCAGTGTTACTAGAATGTTTTACTGTACCTCCATATTATGCTGAAACAAAGAAATTCCACAGAGGTGCCCTATTTTTTTTCAATTATCTGCAGTATGATGCCAGATTTGTTATGTGCCACCTCATTTCATTTATTGGTATTTACTGTCCTCCAGCTGTCAGCATCAGTGCTCATTTTCTACCTGCTAGCTGCCAAGCTGCATTTCTAGAATTGTTACGCATTTCACCCACACTGTTCTTTTCCCGTCATTATTTGTAGCACCATCTCTAAACATGAAATGTAACCTTCAAATGTCATGCAATTATCCACAAAAGGGTACCTAAGTAACTAAATACAGGGTTCTTCACTCATCTCTTCAGAGATTTGATTCAGTTTGCCATGTCATGAAAATAATATCCAAGTACACACCAAAATTAACATGTGAAAAAAAACATTTACTGTTCCCTCAACCAGGTTACAGCACTAAATGTTACTGTCAACAACATTATGTTGTTGCATCCCTCTTTTCCTCTTTCCGTAAAGGCAGTTGAACTTGAAGTATTTCCAAAACAAACAATCACTCAACAACCTACAGCCATAATATTTACTTGTTTAACACTTCAAAACATCAGCATGCTACGTTTAGAATACTGAACACAATTTAGAACATTAAACAATAACAGACCACTGCCTTAAGTCAAACATTCAGTTAACAAAAATATTGGGTTTGTGTCTTGTCTTGCAAACTGCATTCAGAGTCAGAGATGAGAAATTTAGTGGAGTTAAAATTTTGACCACCACCTCTTTCATTGTGGTTTGAAATTTATCATGGACTAACAAAACATTAGAACAGCCAAAGCACCCCAGGTATTAAGTCTAATTCTAAAATAGACATGTCTTCTGCCTGATGTGCTGTTCTACTGGCACACTGTGTAGTTGTATGGTTGTAGCTACTGGGGAGTGAAGGACAGAATAAAAGAGATTTGTAAGTAATATTTATTAGAACAACTGACAAGCTGGCAAAAAGCAAACATGATTTTGGACAAACAATGCCTTTCTCAGGCCTGAAATAAGCTCAAATGATCTTTTGCAACTGAAGGTGGTTTTTTTTTATTCCTTAATACTTATCTACTTCTATTCAGATATTATTTCTATCAGCACTCCTTGAATCAGCTGGGTCTGACCTTAATAAATCTGCAAAGGTCAGAGCAACACTGGGCCCACATCAGGCCCGTTTGGCAAGGGGGACTTCTTGTACACAGGAGCACAAAACACGTGAAAAGACCTAATCTCACTTTTTCTTTGAGCACATGAGAGTAGGGAAATGATACAGTAGTTTCTGCACAAGCTTTGGGAACAGAACACCTTATCAATATTGGCAGACACAACCATTCATTAACCTTAACTGAGATGTAAAAGAGATTGTGTCTGTTTGAACCCAGGGTCTGTCAAGTGGATTGCTTCAGGAGTCTGCCACTGGTGCAGCTCATGAATCTCCACGAGCAGTATTGCTGCAATACCAAGACTGGACCATGTAAAATGAAGAGCTGTTCAAGAGGGAGGAGAACGCCACTGCATCAATACTTACCAATTCAGTGCAAAGTTATTTATCTTCTTATATTAGGACTATGGTCTTACTTTTTAAGCCTCAGTATTAGAGATTCTGTAATGTTATTTTGAGTCAAAAGAATTTAAATGGCTTTTACTCAATTTATTCCCCAACTTCAGAACCTCATTATTACCTCTCTAGTAAAAACTTCTTCCAGCCTAGCACAGAAGACAGTTTGGCTGAGGTATCCAGCATGGTAAGAAACCTCTTGTGACAAAACCTTTATTACAGTGGGTCTAGCCCATTTCCGCCTACTTTAGATCAAAAATGATCCAGTTGGACTGATGCTCATGGAATATTTCCTCTTGAAAAAGCAGTGACATTCACATGACAAAAAGGTTGTGATCAACAGCCCAGTGTAGCAAATAGCCACATGGCACGTGAAGATGAGGTCGGGTGCAATACAGGGAAAATAGAAAATACTCTGAAACCATGAACTACAACTGTCTTGATACTCTGCTAGCTCTCTATAAATCCTATGGATAATTTAGTGATAATGCATCCGTGAGACTGGAACAGCAGTTCTATGGAGAATATAACAGTCTTAGGTTTCTAAGAAATGTCATGTTTTAAAGCTTTTACAGACCAATTTATGGGGCAAGCTATAGAAACATAGTGAAGAGTTCATTATATTTATTGTAGCAAATGCACTTATTTGTACTGTTCAGACACCTTTATTTTTTTTAATTGAGGGTGGTATTTTACCCCCTATGAGAAATTGCTATATTTTAGATGTCTCATTTGAGAAGTTATATTGATTAGTAGCTGGTTTGTTTTATTTGTAAAGAAAATGACAGCAAGTTATTTTGATAGTAATCAAAAAGAAAATGCAAGTGATGCTTTTATGCATAATATATGTGGCTTCAATCCTGCAACACTTCTGTCAGTGAAGTGGGATTATTAAAATTTGTAAAATTTATATGAGCCAAGGTTTAGCATTATGTTATACAAGTTTAGAGTGCGCAAAATTTGCATCTTTGAGCCAAACAGGATTCTCTAGTTTCCTTATTTCTTATTTAGAAGGTACTCAGTGAAGTGTTCATATCCACTTGGTTCTAATTAGCATACAAAGCACACCCCTGGGGTACACACCATGAAATTGGTGGCAGACTTCTTCGTGTTTTATCATCTTTTTTCTTTTGTGTCTTACAGGCCAGTGACTAGCAGGCTTGTAGAACAACTGTAAATCTCATTAAACTGTTAACTTTGTGCACTTTTGTGGTTCAAGCAAACTGATATCCCCGTTCTGATATTTCAAGTAGTTTACTGTGGTTATAGGTTAATGAAGAGAGATTATCAACATTCAAAGATATTTTCAACATTTAATATCAGTATTTAATTCTTACTTTAACCCCAAGAATTTGAGAGCAGTGTGGTCCACAGAGCACTACAAGGTGCTGTCTCTTTCCCAGACTGCAGGACAGTTTTCTTGATTGCAGCCTTTCACAGGTTGCAACACAGGAATAAACTGTGTTTACCCAACATTTAAGTTTTAGGTCACAGATGTCAAAGTACTTCTATAACTGCTACAAATATGACTGTAAAGAAAAGAAAAAAGTAAGCAAAGTTGATAGACATTAATATGTAACATTAAGCTTCTCAGGGAACAGATTTTATTTTAATGGCTACAATGGTGTGTTATATTTGGGAACAGAAGTTACTATATTATCATAAAGCATGGAACTGAAATGTATGAATCCAGATTTTACTCAGGCTTCCTGCAAACTTACATGAAAGAGCATGTTTTCCCATATGGAAAAACAGTATTTATAAACTTTGTTGGATTTTTCTTAGGATAATTATTAATATTGTCTTTTTAATATTTTATAATAATTTTGAAGTAAAATATATTTCAACTTAATTTTTGTTGAGAAACAGAATCCAGATATGTTCTTGGACAGCAGTCTTGTAGGGCTCTAACCCCACAATCTCATAGAGAGACCTGTTCCTGCATCTATGAAATACTGTGATCACAGAGCAATTGCAGTCATATTTAAGTAGAATGTGAAATGAGGAAGCATTTCCTAATCACCTCTCATAACTTAAGAGGACTGTTCAGTGACCAGAACTAGAGGTCAAGGAAAGCAAAAGCCACACATTAATCTTCTCTTTC
>NW_010273850.1:67174-68862 GCF_000690775.1 Eurypyga helias
ACAGCTTGCCTCTCCACATTTCTGTGGAAAAATCACAGTGCTGCAGAAACATGTGGTTGTGGTGTTGTTTCTTCTTTGAAATGTGCTGGTGACATTAACCAGGCTTAAAGTATCACAGAGTGCTATCAAAACTGCAAGACTACCTGGAACCAGCACGATATTCCAGGTTATCTTGAAGAGGTATTGGTTCCTGCCATGTTTGTTCTTGCCTCTCCACATTTCTGTGGAAAAATCACAGTGCTGCAGAAACATGTGGTTGTGGTGTTGTTTCTTCTTTGAAATGTGCTGGTGACATTAACCAGGCTTAAAGTATCACAGAGTGCTATCAAAACTGCAAGACTACCTGGAACCAGCACGATATTCCAGGTTATCTTGAAGAGGTATTGGTTCCTGCCATGTTTGTTAGCATCTCACAAGGGTTTGTTTTTATTTCCATTAGAAAGATATTTTATTCAAGTGTTCCAATAATAAGGATGGTTTTGTTTTCATACTGACACTTGATTGGAATTCTTTATAGCACAGCCTGTAAGGAACACATCACAGGAAAGTTGTTGCCTTTGATTCGCAAGCTTAGGCCAAAACAAAAATATAATTCTAGGGGAGAGATGACAGTCTCCCTGACAGAATGACCTTGTACTCAGAATCGATATATCCAGTTATCATCAATAACTGTTGGGGGATCTTTAAACAGAAAAGTTTAAAGTTTTTACTTTTTTTTTGCTTAAATTAATTCTTAAAGTGCCCAAACCAATGCATCATGTCTAGTGTTACTGCATTTCTTACTACAAGAGGGACTGAAACAGTAGAAGGAAGAGAGAGAAGGGAAAAAACAGTCTAATGAGGTCTCGAGCTTTATTAATTTCTGAGTCTTCTGTGACTTTACTGGATTCACAAACCAGCTTGAGTACTAAATATTCTTCCTGAACTAGATGCTCAAATTTAATAATAAATATTGTCTCACATCACTGAGCAACTGAGGTATCACCCCTCACATTAACATAGGTCTACACCATTAAAAAAAAAAAAAGAAAAGAAAAACGGCAATAGCACTGATGTGTCTTTCATACTACAACAGTGTAGGAATGAGCCTGAACATGCCAAGATAAAGATTCATGTTTAATAGAAGCAAGGAGACTGCAGGGAAAATAAAGATTTCCTTTAATACAATACATAAATGTACTCCTCGTAATACTTTAAATACTGGGGGAGGGTGAGGAACAAAACAAAACTCACACTACTCTCAAGGGCTTTTACATAGTCCATACAGGCTGAATCTCAGAAACTAGTCAAGAAATAAACTGAGGCTTCAAAGTCTAATGCAACAATTGAGGTGTATTTTGAAACCATGCATGTTGCTGAACTGCAAGCTTTTCCAGGGGAAGTTGTTAGATGACAATGTAGAATGAAACCACCCTCAACACTGCAACACAATATGATTCATGCCTATTAAGACTTGGCACAGGCACTACAGGAAAAAGATGAAGGACACACGAGCTATACTTCAGTTTTAGTGGACTTGACCAGAACAAAAGTCATAGAAATATGATCTATGATTATCATCTCCAAATTTACAGTCCTTGGTAGACTTGCTTTTCATGAACTTAATATTTTCTTAGCTCACTTAATAGTTTGGTGTCCTCCAATATTAAAATTTTAGTAGTTCTATTAATTACTTACACATATGAAAG
>NW_010273850.1:68893-75000 GCF_000690775.1 Eurypyga helias
TTCTGATTCAACTACTGAGTAATTTCAGCCTAATAAATTACAGAAAATGTATGTATTTGCTTAAGGGAGAACAACAGTTAATTTTGTCTCAATCTTGCCTGTAAAGATTTGATACATGCCAGTAGTAATGTGGGCTTTTTTTCTTGTCAGGTAAAAAGCCAGAAGTTGTGATTTGACTGTTTCCTGAACTGTTGTACAAACCAGCAGCTTTTCAGTCTATAGTAACATGTACAGGAGAGGATGTCTTACCAAACTAAGGTAAGGTCTTACCAAACCTACGTTGCATGGTCCTAATGAATTCCACCCATTATTTTCATAAATCTTTCTTATGACTTTTATGCTTGCTATCAAAACCTTCCAAGTTTTGGGGTTTGAATACAATCTTTCCTAAAAACCTAGGAGTAAATATTTTGAAGGGGAATGAACTTCACTCAAGTGTATGTCCTCTTTGCAAGAAATGACAGTTTGAAGAGGATATTGCTTTTCTCCAAATTACTGTGGTGGTAAGACCAATATGAAAAATTGGACATTTCACATTTCATTCTCTAGAGTTATTCTCCACCAGAATTTATTCTACTTAGAGAAAGGGAAAATATTAAGGTGGAAAGAGTAATACTTTTAGTAGAGTGCACCTTACTTTCCAGGAACCCCAAGTTCACTTCCACTGCTGCAATAAGTCATGTTACATTTCACACCTTCTTGCTACGAAAATGAAATCCTTGTACGATTGTATCCTCTATTCCAATGTCAGAGGGCTGCCTCTGACATTGAATATTGGGCATTGAATAAATGTGTGCCATGTCCACTTCCAGAGAAGTGGCATTCTGTCTGCTGTTACCACAGGGGTCCCTGCAAAGGTATGCAAAATGTAAGCCTCAAGAGAATATCTCAGTCACATTAAAGGGCTCATTAATAATTGTAATACACACTAAAATTCAGAATTAATTTTGGGGACAAAGGGTCAATTTCCAAGTCTTGCACACCAGGGGTTGAATTCTGGAGCTGTGAAGAGACTGAAGGAAGACTGATGTTCTGAGCTCACTGAACACTGTGAGGCTATCAAATGCATAACTATATCAAGCTCATCGTAACTAAATAATCCACAACAGCTGCAATCCAGACCTTGTTTGTAATAAAAAAAAAATACAGATCACATCACCTAACAGAAAAGGGGACCATCAGTTTAATCTAAAAATACAGTTGACTTTACATATATTTGTGTTGTTTCTTGAAAGATATCACAGAATCAGTAAGGTTGGAAAAAACCCATAAGATCATCCAGTCCAAACAGCCCAACACTGCCATACCTGCTAGACCATGTCCTCAAGCACCATGTCTACACACTCCCTGAACACTTCCAGGGATGTTAACTCCACCACTTCCCTGGGCAGCCTGTTCCAATGCCAGACCACTCTCACTCCTTCAGTGAAGAAGTTTTTCCTAATATCTAAATCTAAACCTCCCCTGGCACAACTTGAGGGCATTTCCTCCTGTCCTATCACCAGTTACCCTGGAGAACAGGCCAGCACCTGCCTCCTTACAACCTCCCTTCAGGGAGCTGTAGAGAGCGATCAGGTCTCCCCTCAGCATCCTCTTCTTCAGGCTAAGCAACCGCAGCTCCCTCAGCCACTCCTCATATGACTTGTTCTCCAGACCCTTCTCCAGCTTTGTCACCCTTTTCTGGACAAATTCCAGCATCTCTATGTCCTTCTTGTAGTGAGGGGCCCAAAGCTGAACACAGTACTCAAGGTGCAGTCTCACCTATGCCATGCACAAAAACACGTATGTATGTACTTCTGTATAATAAAACCTGTCTTCAGCTTTGAAAATATTCTGTTGCCAGTCTCAGGGCTCCGATCTTGACTGTGGAAAATACAATACTCTGAGTGCACCCTGAGCATATGCAGGTGTATGTAACCGCACATGCACAACTTTAAGTCTTTGCAAATTAATCTCTCCTCTAGAGCTTAGCCCATACATTTTCTTCCACACAAAAATCAGAACTATAACTAAGGAAGGCTTTTTTTTCATTTCCTGTTCACGCAACAGATGACATGAAAAATTAGTTCCATGGCAGACGAGCAGCCTGGCTACACTTTGATTTGCCGCAATAAATAAAACTTCTGTGAAGTCTAATATATTAAAGTTGATGTCATTTCCTGACAAAAAGAGTTAAAGAGCTTCCTCCAGAACACCAGATAACAGGTACATGTTTGGATGATATTTTTGCAAGTACATCCCTTTTCCAAGCTTCTTAATGGGGTTTGGAATTGGTTCATATTTTCTGGAAGAAAATTGTTTACATTGTTTCTTTTAAAGTCTACTTTAACAAGAAATGGGGAACATGTATTAGGGTGTATATGTTGACCTCAATATGCCTGGACTGCATTGGAATGAGCTTGAAAAACATGCCTGTCATCCACACAATGTTGAACTTCTCCCCTTCATCCTGACCTATCATTTTTTCATTGTGACATATGGGTTATTTTTTGCTTTTGTGCATTTTGAGGTTGCAGAGGTGCTTGTATATCCTATGACATTGTTTTTGAGATGGAAAATGGGTTTAGAATAAGTTCAGCATCCCTGACAAAGACAGCACTTGCAGGAGTTCTTAGGTCCCTGTATAAACTAATTCACTTCAGCTGTGGAAAGCACAAGGATCACCTGATAAGTATTGTTCTGAAATTTATAATTTAGAAAAACATATATTACCAAGTTCTTTCAATCCATCATTAAACTACTTCTGATAAATGCATCTAACAATTCTTCTAAGGAAGATTTCATAATTATTTGCATTTCGAGTGTTAGACTTTGAATTCTTAAGTTGAAATGAATCAGATTTAGAAAGGAAAGAAAAAAAAAAATGGACCCGACAACTTAATTTTAAAAGTCAAAGTGTTAAGCAATAGATCACATAGAAGATCAAAGTTAACCCCTGCCACTCACTGAAAGATTTTAAGAGCTCAGACATCTTTACATCAAGCTGAATTTGTAGAACTTCTTACAAAAAACGTTATTAGTAGCTGAGGATTAACAAAAAGGCATTTCAGAGTTATTGCTATTCTTTCAGTTTCTATTCATAGGAGTTGCAATAACACTGCTGCCTAATGTGGTCACTTGTAACAGCATCTTATTTTTGTCACATGCCACAAACCACGAGTAAGTAAAATAAGGCAAATTCTACCAAGAATATATTCTGACAAAACAGTGAAATAACTAGAGGAATAAAATTGGTCTAATGTTTTGAGGAAAAGCAATTCAAATTTCAAGATCAATTGTTTTCTTTGTTAATAGCTAAGGACCTTCATAAACAATTAGAAACATCATTCCACGTCATTGACTGAACGAGAGCCTACCATAATTCCAATACAATGGAAAGTGAATAACCATATTGTTAACCGGTACAACGAAAATGCAAACTGGGTGAAATGTTACTCTTTTTGCCTCCCCTGTCCCCCACACAGACACACGCCCCCTCCAAAAGGCAACGCAAACTAAAGACCTGAAGAAATGCATGTGAATTGTTTCATGTGCTACTGCCCATGGAAACCGCTGAACAGCAAAACTTGAGCGGCCACTTTATGTTGCCACTTGAGAATAGACAGAGTTTGGATAACAGATCCCACAACCTTCACAGGCAAAACAGATGAATTGGCAATCATCACAAGATCAAGAGCAGAGACAAGGTTTGTTTACTTTTTCTAGCCCCCACGTTCAGAGTTCTCAGACAACTGTAACGAGATCTCTGGCAGAAACTGATGGTGCTCTGCTGACTCCCAAGCCGGCCGTGTTGATTTGCACACACGGAGCTTCTGACCCATTGTTTCATCAGTCAATAAAATTTTACTGTTTATTTCTGCCACCCTGATGAGACAGGATTTCAGTCAAGTTACACTCCATTAAATAAACGCCATCCATACACAGATAACCCAAGCTGCTATTGGGCCTTCACTATAAAATGACAATAAACTTAACAGAACAAATACCTACTCCTTACTGAGAGCTAATTAGGTTTGCATAAGATACAATCTGACTCAAAACGAACATCACTATAGTAACCACAGGCCTGCTTGTTTGCTAGTTCTGCACTAAACTGACATTACTCTCTTGTTAGCAGATGCAAACCAGGCTCTCAGTGCAAAGAGAGGCTGCTACAAGTGCCACCTACTCTTTGCAGTAGAAGTTTACTAAGTGGCTGCACTCTGTTTAGCTTTATCTTTATTTCTGAAGCTGCATCACTGCAAAAAAAACCTAAGTGTAGAAACATCCAGAAAGGCTTATTGTGGATGTGGGTTTGTTGAAGCTCAGCTGTAGCTACCTCATGAGAGCATGTTTCACAGAACAAGCATGCATGTAGGCACGTGCAGCCAGGAACATCTGCATGTGCCCCAGAAGATGGGGGCATAGAAAGATGTGTATACATTTACCCCAAAACCCCATCAGGTAGAAAAGTATTATCGTCACTTAGCAAATGAGAAGTGAGGAGGGGGAAAGCTAAAGGTCTGATCCCCTGCCCTTTACTTGTGTTCATTTGAGCTGTTCTTACTGGCTGAGTTAGGTATTATAAAAATCAACACAGCAGACTCAGCCTCAGCAAGCCAGCCAGGCTCCTTGACAGTGATAGTGAGGCCTCCTGTTCAGGGTTTTCATCAGAAAAACCAGTCTTAATCTCTTATTAGGCCAAAAGAAAATTGTTGCAACTCCACAGAACAAACAAGATAGACTAGATTTCATAAAGAACCTCTGCAGTGCCACATTCTGAACTCTTTCAGCAGATGTCAAAGATCCATCGCTATTTTGCAAATTCACAGCTAATCAATATAATTGCTCTCTCTGGGGAAATTAAAATTTACCCTGGAAAATGAGTCAATGAAAAATGTTGTTTTCACCTTGTGAAAAGAGGCGAGGTTTGCCTATTTCATGTTTTCTGGGGGGGAAAGAAAAAAAAAACCCACACACACCCCCCAAAAGAAAACAAAAAAACCAACACAAACACTAAACAAATCACCAAGACCACTTGGAGATAAGACCTTTAAAAAAAAAAATGCTGTAAAATAATTTGCAAGTGGCAATAGTGGTTTAAAGAAGCTCTACATAGGTCTTAGATATGCCACTTTCATATACCAAGGACTGTCATAACAAAGAGGAATGCAATGAAAACGGTAATAATAAGCACCTCCATTCAACTTCACACACACAGAGCAATGTTTTGAGTCTATATGCAGGAACACCTCATTGAACAATTAAGAAAGAAAGCAGTTTATAGATGAGGTATAACTCCAGAAAAACTGTGGGTTTTTTTTTTGGTGGGGTGTGGGGTTTTTTGGTTTTGGGGGTTTTTTTGTTTGTTTTTTTGTTTGAGTGGGTGGTGGGGTGGTTTTTTGGGTTTTTTTAATCTATCTGCAAATACTTTATAGGCTTGGGAAAACATGTGTTTCAAAACGTTTTAAAATACCAGTGATTCCTACGAGGAAAATACATTAACTCAATTGCATCAACATAACATTAAAAAGCTGAAGTCAGAAAACAAAGTATTTTCAACACTATAGGAAAGAGGTAAGTTATATGCAAGAAGATAATATTCTTCAGACACTGTAAAGCTAGAACTGGATAAAGACAAGTGTTTTCTTGACTATCTAATTCCCACAATCATGCAATTATTTCAGAATCAAAGCTATCACATATATATGCACACAGAGGGAAAATTTCAGAAGTCTGACATGTCTTAACAGACTGGTCAGAGCTTGACTCTTCAAATAACACAACAAACGGATGAGAGTAGCCAACTCATCTAGGCATTGTATTAGATATCAACTCTAACAACCCCACACAAAGATCCTGCAGCCACCAGCCAGGTACAGCAGTCATAGGTGCTCAGGTCTTCCCTATAAGCCTCAGCCTTTTGAACATGAAAACTCTGGGTTGCTGCACTTTCAGAAATCAGTCCTTTCTTTCACCCCAACCAAAAGGAGCACATGCTTTTTCTCCTGTCTTATTTAATTATTACAACGTGGGTTTGGTAGCCCATGCAACGTAAGGCCACAGGGACACTTACACTTAGTATCCATATTGCCTTAATTCAAGTTGCTGTGCACTGAGAGTACAGG
>NW_010273850.1:75023-91857 GCF_000690775.1 Eurypyga helias
GGAATGCCTTATGCAACTCCTTGCACTGTCTCTATTTGAGCAGCAAGCAATAATGTGTAAGACTAAAAGAAGCAAAACGTGGAAAGTAATACCATGTAACAGAGTGCAGGAATACGTGAAGGTTTTTTCTTCATCACCACAAACCTGGCTTCAGATTATGAAGCAAGAGCACAACTTGAAATTACTTTGAAAATGAAATGAGACCGATGGATTTAGAGATTAATGCCTTAGAGTCCTATTTCATCAACAACATTTTGATTTTCTTAGCATTAATAAGAACAAAATAGCTAACAATTATTTTAAGAGGGCTTTCTACCTATATCTCACAAACAAGATAATCTTATAAACAGTCTTAGCAGTAGACACCCACCAAACCAAAAAAACTTCACTGAAATTCCTTCCTCCATTCAATCAATAACCCATCAAAAAATTAGCTTCCAGGAAAAACAAGTGCATTCATCACAAATGTTCTTAGCTGACACAAGAACTAAACGCAAAAAAAGAAAGATTCTCTTACCACAAACTCAAGACAACCTGGACAAAACCTCTGCTGCTAACCTACAGCTTTTTGAGCTCTCACTTACAAGACACAGCTGTTCCTCAGCTCTAACAAAGGCACAGGTGGTTTTGGGTCCCACCCTCATAGTGACTTCTGTTTTAGTATTAAGCCTTCACAGGAAAAGACATTTAAATAAGTGGAAAAACCTGTTTTCTACTAGCGTTTGTATAGTAGTAAGACACTGAGGCTAGATAGCAATATTTCCTATACTTGTTCAGCTGCATTAGTGATAGTGTTAAACTGCAGTACTTGGCAAACAGATGGAGTGGGCAGGAGACATAAAACCCTTTTGTTTGGATCACGGATAAAACAACTGTTCACAAGAAGGCATTTAAGACATGAGTGAGTTTTTTAAAAGAGGATTAATATGACTCAAGAACTGAATGTGGAACAATCCAAGTAATAGTAGGTTGTGAAAAATGTAAGAATGTTCTTCGTTCTGTGTGGAACGAGAGGATTTTCATGAGAGAAAATAGTCATATGATTAAAGACAGTATTAAAAATATATTCACAAGGGCCAAACTAAGATTGCACTGACAAAGTCTAACATTTCAATGTTTGCTCCTGCATTTTTATAATGGAAAGGGGAGACGAAGGGTATTGCAGAGAATAATTTTGTCTTGTTTTGAATGTGATCTAGATACATACGTATCACTATGAATAACTATGCATAGTTTACTGTTCCAAGGAAGAACTATTTCTACAGTATAATTGTTTCTGTAAGTATATAGGCGGCAGAGAACTTTAGCTGATATTCTAATTATTCTTATTAATAAGTAAAAGAAGCTGTTAGTGCATGAGCAGGAGCTAGACAGATGACAGCTCATTCCAATATTATATACTACAGAAAGGAACACTGTGTTCCCCCAGTGTACTCACAGATCCCAGAAATTACATGAAAAACTTGATTTAGTTTAAATTTTTGATAATATTTGTAGTTTTTCTCCCTTTTTCTCATACCTCTTCATTTGATAGAGAAAGAAAAGTAGAAATGGAAGGATAAGAGGCAAAAAATTGTAAATAATTTAGGTAAACATTTTTACAATAAAAAATATTCCATAAATATTTATGATCTTAAAGACATAAAAATGCTTGACCAGTTCAAGCTGTAACTGGTTTTCTTAAGTAATGGCACACCAAGTATGTCAAGTAACTGACAGCACTGCATTATTCATCATTCACATACTTTCACATCTGGGGATAACAAGGAGATGAGTAGTAGCAAAAATGGAGCTGTCAGGAAGAACTTGTGTCAGACCAGCCTGATTTCCTTTAATATTCTTTGCTGGCCTAGAGGCTTTGTGAATGGGAGAGTAGAAGATTCCAATCTTGTAAGTTTTATCCAGTGTGTCCCAGAGGACATTCTCATAATAGGAGTAGGTAAACTTGGGCTGGAAAATATTAGTGAGATGCATAACAACATCCTTGTTTCACAGCTAAAAGGCAAGGATATAGAAAATTGGACTTGTCAGAGCTCTTTGAGTCCAGTCTTGTGCAGTGGAAGGAGGGTTTGTTTGTTAAGTGTTAACTAAGGGGAACTAACTAGTAAGGACTTTCAGTACATGGAAGATACATCTTGACACGCTGGAGAAGTGGATTGAAAAGACGGGATGCAACTTCCCAGGGCCAAGCAGAATGTGCCACGCTTAGTCAGGCATAATAAATTTCACAGCACATGGAGGAGGAACAATGGTCTGGTAGCAGTTCTGCAGCAAATAGATTGTGGTTGTACTGAATCATAAACTGAATATGAGTCAAAGACGCAAAGCCGTAGTACAAAACCACCTCATCCTGGGGTGTAGATACCAGGACACAGCCTGATGTGATGCTGTCATTCTCTGCCCAGTACTAGACTTGCCTCAGCAGGATTGCAGTGCCCTGTGCAAGCACTGCACTTCAGCAAGGATCCAGAGGGAGAGAGAGAACAAGGTAGGGCAACAGAAACGGTGAGAGGTCTAGGAAACCTGTAGAGAAAGGCTAAAAGAATGGAGATTGAGAAGATAAAGTGAAGAACGGTAAGAATTGTGAAGTATGAAAAAGGCTGTTTGAAAGGGGATACAACATTTTCTACACCCATGTGGATGGGATGATTGCAAGAAGAAGAGATCAGGTTAGACATCCAAAGCACCATTTAGTAAGAACAGAGATCTCTTCAGGACAGATTGCCTCTTGCAAAGTTTGAAGTCTCCATTCACAAAAAAAGGCTTAATACGTTCCTGTCAAGGATGCCACATGTTCTTCTAACCCCATGGTGAGTAAAAGGGACCTCTCAAGGTTCTCTCAATCTATTTTTCCATACTAGGTTTAGTGATCCTCTGGAAATGACACACATATTCTGAGCTGGCACATGAAATGAGATGCAGCTGAATAATGACTTTCACAAGTCCATTTAAACTTACATGTGAAAATGCACCAAATAAGGCAAAAATTGAAGATTTTTTTTTTTTTAAGACTTATAAGGACCTCCAGTATCTCTATCCTCAGGAAAAGCTTAAAAGTGTGATCACCTCTGATTGTGAAACTCACCCCCATTTCGTGTTGGTCCTACAGAAGCAGGACTCAAAGCTAACAGAGAAACTGCCATTGTATTACCTCTTCACCAGGAAGGCAAAGCCTAGGGCCACAGCTCCCGTTGTCTGTAGAGCAGGAAGAGAGGATAGACTCCATCCAACAGAAGCAACAGTGGGGAATTTTCATTCAGTACATTTCTACCATCTTTACAGAAACTGATATGATCTTATAGCACAGGAATGTTTGTCAGTGAATGAAATCAGGGCCATTCTGTCAGAAAGGAGAGCTTCTCTTCGTACACAGATATCTTAGTAATCAATAACTATGTGAAAGCAAATACAGAAACATTCATGACAGTTAAATAGGAGTTTGTTGAAATATGATAATTTTTTTAAACTGTAGCTGACTCTGGCAGGGACTTTTTAGGCAGGATTTCAGCCAACATCTGAAAAAGTGCATATCAAGCAGCCTTGGGCTTTTAATTTAATTTATATTAACCAAGCTACTTGGAGTTTTCAAATTGATTCACCACCACTGTTTGAACATTCTGTGACAGAAGCAATGCATATTAAAGTAGCTAAAGTTCTCTTTCAGCATGCCTAATTAAGTGTATTTTTGTCAAAGGCAGTAGCAAAATA
This sequence comes from Eurypyga helias, assembly GCF_000690775.1. Taxonomy (NCBI): domain Eukaryota; kingdom Metazoa; phylum Chordata; class Aves; order Eurypygiformes; family Eurypygidae; genus Eurypyga; species Eurypyga helias. Next base: position 78,732 of record NW_010273850.1, read on the forward strand.
TTGGAATACATATATATGCATTCTGGATATTAGACAGGGAATTTTAGAGCAAAAAACTGTTGTGACTATCCAAGTAATATTCATGGTTTAGCTATGATGACATCAGGTTTCTTCTTTTTTCATGATTGTATGTTATGTGTTCTTCTTTTTCAATAATGTCGATAACATAGGAAGCTCTCAATTCTCCTAAGTATGTGTCGTCATGTTTGTGCTTAAATAAAAATCATTTCGTTATGATCTTGAAAATACTGAGAAGATTTAAAAACAACAAATCGACAATACCATCAGAAAAATTAAGGTTGCAGATAACTGCTGAATGGTGAATACAGAACATAATCTCAGCAAATATTATGTATGAGACTACATTGCTCGAGCATTTTGGAAAGATAAACATATTTATAACAATCTGAAAATTACCTACATAGAAGAGGTAATTCTACATTCAAAATAACATGCTTGCTGTGAATATTTTATCCAGTTTCAATATTTATTCTTACATAAACTAGAATTAAATTACTTGTATCTATGCAACCATAATTGTCAGAGTATTTCAATACTATTTTCTGACATCAGTTTCTGTGTGACCTTGAGCAAGTTATACAGAGCTTTTTGTGTGTCAGTCCTGCCCTCTGAAAAACAGCACTGAAGGTACTGACTGAATTGTGAGGACGAAAAGCATCTGATGCGTACAAGTAACTTTGGATCAGCAGAGGCACTTAAGAAACATCTTCTTAGTCTTTTAGAGACATACTGAACAGTATCAGAACCTGTTGTGTATTGCTGCTATTCACATCTAGAGAAGCAGGGCAGTGCTGAACCATGATCCAAAGGTTTTGAAACCATCACCCAAACTATCCCTCAGCATGGGGATGTACACTGAATTTGGCCTCATGCCCTGTATTATGTGGCAGGGCCAGCCTCCACGTCCACAGGGTAGATACTACTATAGTAAATATAAGGGTGACACCATATTTTATTAGCTCATGTAATACAGTAATAATTGTGCAGTTACACTTTTATTCAAAGCAGTTAGTACATTTGTTTCATCAGACTGAATTTAAAGAAGTTTCATATCTCATTGTTACAACCGTGTATTTTCTCTTCCATTTCAGCCTCCACTTTAACCTGTTGGGACTATGTGGTTTCTTAAGCAAAAGACAGACATGATAAGAATGAAATCTTTGCAGCCTGCATATTAACCTGTAGAAAGGGTCATTTTGTTTATAGGAGAACAAAAATGCAACTCAAAAGCGTGAAGAAAGGATCAAAATGCCCACAAGCTGCAAAAAAATGAAGTCCTACTTAAACCAGCACTAGCAGGAGGAGTCACAACTTGCCACTTTGCTCCTGCACACATCACCTGGGCTGCAAGGATGCTGTGACAGCATCAAATCAGTGCTGTGACAGATCATTTAAATTAATGCAATGCACCTGCCACATTATTTATACACCGTAAGCATCCGTCTAGAGAAAGTGCACTTGAGGAAGTTCCTTGGTGGAGAGGCTACACTGGGAGGAAGGCATACTAACATACCGCAGGATTTTGATCTCAGATATGCTACTGTAAACACAGAGCGGTGCTATTCAAGCCTGGAGGCTCAGTCTGCATTCACACCAGTAAATGTGATCGGCAGGAGAAAAAGTGTAAAACTGCAGCACAAAGTGATAAGTCACGACAAGAAAATTGGAAACAGAAATACAAGTTAGTGTTAGATTGTTCTAGTACTCTCTGTTTCTCCTGGAATAGCTGAGCTTCTCTAGCATGCCTTTTTGGCTGTAATTAGTAATTTTCTCATCTCTCAGTGTACATTAAATGACTGAACATTCCAAAAGTTAGAAAACCTAAATAAAATCTACAGTTTAAACCAGCATGTCTTCACAAATACTAAAGAAATAGAAATATTTTGGTAGATGATCCTTATGGTCCCTTCCAACCCAAACCATTCTATGATTCTATGATTAATTGCTTCCACTAATATTTAGTTAGTTTGGTTATTAAACAGGTTTTATATGGTATGCCCTGCTTTAGAGGGGGTTCCCATATTCAAATATCAATCCTTATTAGTAATGTACTTCAGGACTGCTCCATACAGTCCTTCAAATTCTATATCTTAATCTCAGCATTTTGAAATTTGGTTCTTTGGTTTAGCATGCTCATATTTGGTTCTTAAAGAGAGAGGTTTCCATTGCTGACACGAGGAGGGATTTAGGGGAAGCAGTATGTTTGATTCGGCATAGAACACTTAATTTCCTGTGTTTTACCTGGAAGTCATTAAATTTTATTGGGGTTTTTTTCAGCTGATTGCACTGACTTGAGATCAAACCCTCTGTTATTGTATCCGGGTCACCACTGCCCCATTACTTGTGATTTCATAATCACATGCTAATCTATGACCCAGTTTCTTCACGCTTAAGTCAACCTGCACATGCAATTGATGGTCAGCATTACTCTTTCATCTTCCTTACTTTGAATTCTGTTGTATGAAACTATACGTAGCCTCAGTCCAGAAGGAGCACTTAAAATTAATCACTATACCAAAACAATTACTCTGTAATTAAAAAATTCAAGGACCAATTTTTTCCAACCCAGCAATCTGTCTTCTTTTCAAACTGACACTGCATAACAGAAGATGATCTTGCACATTACAAAATACAGAGAGGATGACAACACGGTTCTTGTACAGTTTTAATGTAGAAATAATATAAACAAAAGATAAACTTATCTATTCTCAAAACAAGGGAAGGAAGCATGATAAATGTCTGTGTAATACACATATTTTCAAAAGAAACATTTATCAGTAATATATCTACTTGAATCAAAGGAAAGACTGTCCTTCGTGCTAATAAGCTTTGCTTTATACCCATTTTGCCCCACCCTCTTCAAAATCCAATCTGTGGTCTCTGCTTGCTTGTGTGGCATAACACTGAAATATTCTGACCAATCAGTCTACATCATCTCCATTGAAATTTTCTTAAGAGATAGGACGGCTTGAGATATCACTAACTTGAGAGTTTTTAACAGAGACAGTTGCATGCTGAAAACATGAACCAAAAAAATTCCAAGTTGTGTTGCGAAAACAGGCAGGAAACGACATGTATCCCAAAGGACCTAGCAAATTCATTTTGTGTACAAAATGAAGTTGGGATGACAAGATCTATTGGTCACCCAGAAACGAGTGGATGAAGGCATCACAAGGTACATCATAAGGCAGGGGAAGAGCAATAGGGTTTGAAGTTGACCAAGCGAGAAGAGGAAAACCAGAACTGAACATGAGGTAAAACATATTAATGAGAACGTAAGCTGGAAAAAAGCCAACAAAAAATTGTGGAAAAATGAATACTTAATTGAGGCCACTGACAAACACTCTCTGAAAGCTCCTGCAAGGTACCAAACCACCAGGTCTGCTGACTTGCACAGGAATGGATCTACAGAGCTGACAGTCCGGAGCTACAAGAACTCCATATTCCTCTTGACTCCATGTGGAGCCTCTACAGGTTACAGTGAAGCTAACCCTGCATTCACGCCCACTGCATCCTCATTTTCTCTTAGAAAGGATGAATGAGCATCAAAATTCTTTTGAAAATCTACCTGAGGGACAAGTGATTGTCTTTAGCATATAGTATTCTCCCCATTGTTACTAACAATTTGTCTGTTGTGATAAGAATTTAACCTGTAATATGCATATTATAATTTTACTCCTGCTTCCCTTGAATCTTTTCTTAGATTCATGCTCAACTTCTAAGATGTTTTCACAAAGACACTTGAAGTAGTTTGAACCGTGGCTGCTTAATAACTGGATGTCCTTGCACAAAAACTATCTTTGCGTATTTATAGACCTATTCCTATACAGTTATTTTAATCTAAACATGACACAGTTAACGCTTTATATTATTGGCAAAGTTGAATAATTAAACCAGTTGTGGAAAAGATCTGTGATATTTTTCTCAATTTTATATAATTTATGGAACAAACTGACAGGTTAGACAGACCAGTAGGTTCTCAGTTCTTACTCAGCTGTGAAATCTGCAGTGATTGTAGACTTGCAAAATAACAAGAGCAAACAGAAGGTTGTCTGTTTTCTAATTGTCTAATAAAAGGAATTAACTCTACAACCTTGACTAGCCTACGACCCTAAACCACTCCTTCCTTAGTAAAGCAATATTTCATTGAGAAATAGTTCATTCATCCATTTCTTCATTCAGTTATTTCATTCAGAATTTTGGAATAGTGCTTTTAGGAAAGAAAGTGACTCAGTGTCTTATGTCCCTGCCCCCCAAGGGACAGAGGGTGAAACAGTCAAACAGAGGGGAAGGTGTGTGCTACGTTTCACGGCTCAAAACCCAGTTTCCCAGTAGATAGTCCATTTGTGTTTGTAATGATAGCTGCAGCATGTATGTGTTCCCAGTGTCGATTTAACATGACACCTTGAGCAGACAGACCTATGGATGAGGGGTTATGTGTTTTATTTCCAACCGTGACAGTTATCACTAGGGAATGGGCCAGCTTTCAGTGTTAAAAATTGCGCCTTTAAGAGGGAATTATTTCTATATTTATTTTCTACTAAACCTGCCAACACTTATGTTTATTTGATATGCATTATTCTGGCCTCAGTAACAGTAGGACAAATTCTGGTATTACGATTTTTTGAAAATCAGAGATTTCTGTTTTCCTGGTACCACTCACTTTCCTGCCCAGAACTGGAAATTATTTGCTTTATTGGTATTTGGAGAAATTTTAATAAACCCATTATTTATTGGGTCATTATCATTATAAAATAGGACCACAGTCAGAGTAGGTCATCTACGTGGGACATTAGTTTTGGGTTAGTGGTGGATTTTTTGAATCCATATGAGATTCTTGAATTGATATTATGCCTGTCAAAATAAATCAACACCTGAATATTCTAAAAGAGTAGCAACCAAATGGTTTTTCCTAACACAAAAACTTTATTGGTGAGATGGAAGGCTGAACTAAACTATTTGATGAATGGTTTAACATCCAAGTCATCTTCATTTTTGTATTCCTAATACAACAGTACTCTCAATGAGTTCTAATTAAAATGTTACTGTGGCTTGATGAAATACTACTTACTGAAATGAAATCCAGATCAGCACTTTGGCTAATTTCTAATCATTTACCCTATAACAGTAAGATACAGTTTGCAGTCTCTTCACTTGCTAATCAAGAGGGTGTCATTATGCAGTCTCTGCGGTCTACCTCCAGAAATAATCAGTGTAAAAATTACTGAAAATTTAACTACAAATAGTTGTCCAAAGAAGAGTTCCAATCTGCTACTCTAAATTTAATTAAGTACATATTCAGTTTTTCCTTTTTTTTTTTTTTCCTCTCCCTGATTAAGTTCTTGTTGCAGGTTGGGAACAATTTAAATAGATTTCAGTATAAAATTAAGGAATTTAGCTTTGTGTAAATGTGTGGGTGTCTATGTGTGCACCTGCTACATAAGCAAAGGGAATTACAACTTCTCATTTCCCTATATGTTACTAGGGATAATCGGAAAAGAGCCAATACGGGCAGCATTAGTAATGATGCTCTACATATTGAGATGAGTGAAACTAGAAACCTAATTATAATTAACTTGTCATGGTTTAACCCTAGCCAGCAACTAAGCACCATGCACCTGCTCACTCCACACATATCCCCCACCCCACCCCACCCCTATTCTTCCCAGCACAAATCCAAAACACAGCCCCATACTGGCTACTGAGAAGAACATTAACTCTACCCCAGCCAAAACCAGCACAGAGCCTAAACACCACACTAAAGAAATGTTTTCTGCTTACTTGTAGCAAATCAGAGTGATGGAAAGAATGACCAGTGTATGGAAATTTAGTGAGAAGGACAGAGGAAATGTGCAACGAGATGCAGCTGTTCTGATCACTAAGTTTTCCATTTTAAAACCCCTTCAGTTTCTTGCAACCTCAAAATAGTTCGTTTCTGTTTTGGAAGACTTTCTTAGCAGCATCTCTGCAAGACCTTGTACCTGGGCTAGCAAAAGTGTCTTTCAAGAACTTAGTGACTCAGCTAATCTGTAACACGCATGAAAGTATAAAGGAGCAGTAAAAACAAGAGGGATTAGCATGTTTTTTTCTGCTACTGGCCCCTCTCTGTGTAGCAATATTTTCTTATCCAAAAAGAGAGTTGGATGATTTCAGTAAGGAAGACAAATATAATTATGGTTTCCACTTATAGGAGTTCCATCTTGAGCAGTTTTGGTGGTGAAGAATGATAAGGTCAGGACAGTGATCACACACATGATTTTATGCTTTTAACAACTTTTTTATAAAAGAAGGTGCTAAATCCAAGTTTTTTATGTAGTGTAAATAAATTTAAACTGTTTCTCCTTATACTTCTAGACCTTCTGTTCAATCCAAAGGCTGCCTTGCTTGCCAAATTTTAAATACCTGTCTCTATGAAGTATGTTCTGATCCCTTGGCTGATGCTTTTCCTTCAGTGAAATGAATTTTTTTGTCTTCGTAATAGGTGCCAAACTGGAAATTTGTTAATAAATTTCTATTACAGCCAACTTCCTCTGGCTCCTTTTGTTTTAGCAAAATTGGATCTCAGAGGAGATACATATCTATACTTCCTTGGTGTCTCAATACTAATTAAGTAATATGGGCTTAATTAAGCAGAAGGCTGGCTCTGCAAATATATAATGTACAAGTAGATAGCATCGACCTCTTTCTTCTGATGACTTATAAATTTCTACCACATAACTTTTGCTAGATCACTATCCTTTCATTTGCCATACTGTTCAGCCTAACCAACTACGTGATTTGGAATGTTTTGGACTTACAGCGGTTACTAACTAAAAGAAGGAGAAAAAGAGAGTTGCTACTGAAACAGATAGGTACCATTATAAAGGCTTCTTACTAGGGCCGCTATAATTCCCAGTACAAATAAAAAAAACTTCTCAAGCAAGAGCAATGCAAGCCTGTCCTTCACCTGCCTGAACTCAGTCTCACACAGGAGTAGTGTTTCAGATAACAGTATGAACAAACCAGCTCAAACAGAAGGTGAAGCTCAGTATGAACCTTGCTCTCTATTTAGCATTTTAGCTATCTGAAGAATAGAGGCATTATTATGGTCTGCCGATGGCCTATGCCATATTAGCCTTGAAAACACATGAGTGGCAATCGGATAAGAAGAAGCCCTTTCATTGTTAACACATTTTGTTTTGACATTTTTTCCTGAGAAAATTAAGTGTCTAAAATGTGATGAACAAAGCTAACAAAACAAAATTCTGTATTCCCTGTGCTGAAGGCGAGAGGATGTGCTAAAATAATTTGGGATGTAATTGATCTTGGTTGGAAGCTTTCAGCAAGAAATTGTAATAAGTACATGAATGATGTTAAGCTACTCCTGCTGCGTTAGCTTCAGGTTAGTCTTAGATTTACTTCACTGCTCTTGTGCCCCACAAGATGTCTTTTAGTCTTCTTTTGTGAGCTGAGAGGAAAGGAGAAAGCTGGAAGCAGAATTATGCTAATGTAAAGACTTCCAAAGCAGAACAAATGAAGTCACTTAAACTGTGTCTGAACTGCAGGAACCACAATGGCACCTCCTTCTCCAAACCAGTCCCTTGTTTATTCTGGGCTTGTGAGCTGGGAGAAGCCACAGCATGTTGCAGACAGATTCCTGAGCTGCAGACCCACCAGGAATCTCCCCTGCCACTTGGACAGAGCCTAAGAGAAATCACATTCCTGTGTGAAATACTGATTTTTGTCTACTTAAATTGAAACAGAAGTGAACGTATTCCATTATCATTTGTTATCAACAAGATGGTACTGGTTACAGACCAGGTAGTATGACTTCTTAAATGGACTGCATGGTGAAATAAGGCCCAAGCATTCACTGTGGTTCTTAGGTACTCTAGTAGTCATTATTAAACAGTTCAAATAGTGTCTAAATATAGTGTATACTGTAAATGTTTTGGTTAATACTTGAGAGTTAAATTCTTATCAGCTACTTTAATTACTTTCATTTCACTTACAACAGAGCCCATTAAAATTTTATTGTTTTACTAGGTACGTTTACTGTATTAAGTACTGGAGTTCTTAAGCTATTCTTCACTGCTAACCCAGAATATTCATAAGGCTGCACATTTAACCTCATTTTATATATATATATAATTTTTATTTCTGAGCAGCACATGTCACCAACACTTTTATAAGTGAGTGGTTTCTAAATACCAACACACCTACATTGCCCTTCAGTTACGTCAAGCCAACTTCTTGAACATAAATTTTTCCAGCATGTACTTCTAAAAAGTGAAAATATATGCATAATTTCAACATCTGTAATAGTACTAATAATTAGTATAATAATAAGTATACAATATTTTATCTGGCATCTTCATATAAAAATATTTTGGCAATGAGAATATAACCAAGCAAGAAAATGACATGTTGGGGTATATATGCATTGCATGTTAGAAACTTTTTTAATAACTTATGGTTTTGTTTCTTTAATCTTCAATTTTAACACATAACATCAGATCTTCACTTGGTGTAAATATGTATGGGAGCATTCAATTAATAAAGCTGGGATGATATTTAGCATCAGAGTATTTGACCAGAAGTATTTTCAAGTACATTTGGAAAAGGAGATTTCTTATATTTTTCTCCACAGCACAAATAGGAAAGCATTTGTAAAGAGATATGAAGTCATAAAGATTCTGATATGCACAAGACACAAACATGCACATAACAGAACACACACATGGATGAAAACTGTATCATTATCTCAGTGCACTTCTCTAGGGTTCAAGAGAGGAGATTTGTGGTACAACAAAGTTAAATTCTGCAAGATACAAAGCGCTCTGGAGCTGATTTGACAGACAGCTTTAAACATACTAATATCCTCATTGCATTCTAGATTTCAGACAATAGGGGAATGGGTGCAAAATTAAACAAGATTTATGGAGATGTCATACTACTTTAAAAAAACAGATAATACGAAATTTCTGATGAAGCAATTTTCCATTTCATGAGTCCTACTGTAATTATGAAAGAAGCTCCACTTTCAACTCTGATTCTAGAGTGTATGCACTCTCCTAAAGTTAAAAATTGGAAAGAGGTAAAAGCATGCAGTGCATGTAGTAGTAACACTAATCGTCTATGGCAACCTTGCACCTCTGGAGCTACTAAAGTTGATAACTGATTAGCTTCATGCAGCTTTTTTGAGTACCTTAATGTTTCCTTTTCCATGCCTTTTATGCTCTTGCATAACCCAATATACCTAAAAGTAAAGGCTTTAAGGGAATGAAAGGAAGTTTAGAAAAGGGATTAGTGCCATTGTTTTCATTAGACTAATCTGGTACTGATTGGGCACCCATCAAGCAGCCTTGAAAGATGTTTTTTCTTTTTTGTCTTTCTGTGAAGAAAGAGACATTGCTAAAACATGCTGTACAGGACGCAGACATCCACACATGTTATTCCCTGCCTCATTAAAATGAGCAGCCTCATCTATTTTTTTTTGAGTTGTTACATCAAGAAGTACTAATCTTCCAATAAGCAATCCTGGATTTTGAAGATAGCTGACCCTATATTTTTCATAGAACCCCTCGTGAAGAGATATGTATTTAAACATTAATTGCTACCCTTAGAGACCCATATGAATAATGCACCTGTCCTCAGGCTTAATGTTAATACAGATATAATGGCTTAAAGGATTTCTGTTTTATTCTACTTGTTAAGAATAGCAGTGGTATGTGTTATCACAACATATAAAAACAATAGCTTAATCCAAAGGAGACTCAAAGACAATTCAATTACAGAGGCACTTACTATCTAATAGCATCATGGGGCCTTCTCCAGTCCCCCCTGGCTTGAATCAGGCTCCTATGCAACAATAAAGGATCAGTCCAACATTGCAGTTGTCAGCTGAAACGCACTTCAGGGTAGCAGGTACCAAAAGAAATCTAATGACTGCTTATGGCCTGATGGCAGATGAGATGATGGGACTTCCTCCTAAACAGATGTCTGCAACAAACTCCACTCCATCAACAGGCACTAATTGACATCCTTTCTGACAGGTGCTCTCCTTTAAAAAGCATCCCTGCAGTCTAGGATGGACACACAGAAATTTTATCTAAAACCTGTTAGTGTGACAGTTTTCATGACAAATAATCTACTGAAATGAAGCAAAAGCATGTATAGCGTTCTCTAAATCCCCCTCTAAAATGAAAAATTGAACATCAGATATTCACATGCCATTTTAACTATATCTTCATTTAATCTAGGTGTTCTGCCATGAAGTGGCTATGATCAGATTTTGCTAATTTCCATCCGTTGTGCATAACACAAGAGGCAGCGCGTACAGGAGCAGGTAGTGAAGAAGAACGCGTAGCTCATATTTGCACAAACTGAGGACAGTCAGAGGCCAGATTTTAAATGGCCTCGTGCTAAGATTTTAAATAAGGCTTAAGTAAATCAGGTGTTTGCTTTCACTGGGATCTGTCAGAGTCCTTTGGGCTTCTCTAGAAAGCTCAGCTTAAATTAAACGGAAAAAGCTTTGGCATTAATATCCTCAGGGTTGGTGTTCCACCAGTCCAGTTTATTTTAACAGGCTGCCTGCATAGAAAGTGGTTCCTTAGATTTAGGCCTGGATTTTCAACAGGGATCTCAATTTGTATTCTCAGTGCCAGCAGGTCTCTGCTTGTAGCATTTGTGGTTTTTTTCAGTTCTGACTCCTAGCAATTACTGTTTCCTGGTTTGGATATACTCAATGTTATAATACATACCAGTATTAGAAGTTTTCATTTAAAAAATCACTACAAAGATGATTTGAATTAATGGAAATACTAAGATCTGTTCTGATGGCTCAAATGCACGTTAGTTTAATGAGTAGGCAATCACATTTTTGACTGAGTGAAACATTACAAAAACACCTTTTACTGTTCATTTTCAGACTCCAGAATCCTTTGTTACAGCAGCAAACTACACACCATCTCATTATTGGAAAATAATAATCTTGGATTTAACTTGCTGATCAAAATGAAATACTAAGAAGTCTCCAAACCAGACAAAACTATAGACTGCTGCTCCACAACCACGAAGACATGTTGGTGGATGTTTTCCCTTATATTTGGATAAGATGATTTTGTATGGTGTAAATGGCTATCTCTGAAGACTGAGAAAGGAAAGGGCCCCGTGACAGACCAAGAATTACTGTCTAATACAGTGTAAGCAAAGTATTCTAAAGTAATTTAAAGGGAGGAGAAAAATGGGAACAGAAGGCTGGATACATTCAGAAAGATACAAGTAATATGTGAAAAAAGAATAAGCATAAGAAAAGGAAGCTGGAATTTGGAAGCCATACAGGTGCAGGTAGGTGTTGCTGTGCCCCAGGGATGGTGGAAGGAATAGATACGTTAACAGGAAAGTTTTGGTGAGATCCCAGGAGATGAAGTGATTCAGTGCCACAAGGAAGGAAGGAAGAAAAAGAAAGAAAACCAGTTCCAAATGGGTGTGTAACCAAAGGACTTTCCATGAGATGGGGTGTTGCAGAGCATTGAACAGATTGGAAAAATACTATGAGTGGATGAATCACGGATTTGAAATTTAAAATTCTACTACTTCTGACAGCATGATTGTACTTTGAGAAAAAAGGCCATATAAATGACATTTTCTGCCTCAACAGATCTACAAACAACACTTGTTCTCTGTTAGAACTGCTGACTTCAAGATGAACCCTCCCCTCCAAAAGTTCTTCTCATCTTTGTTTTAAAAAAAGCAGCATTTATTCTGTGTAACAAAACTTGATGGTACCCATCCCAGGAAGAAAAACACAAAAGCCAGACTTTCATTTTTATATTATATTGCCCTCATGATGCTACTAAGATTAAACTATATTTTGCTTTTAAGGAGTCCTGCCAGACACAGTACATGGAGAGGTGCAGACTTTGCTGCCTTTTTGGTGCCCCTTTGGAACCTCCATAAAAATACTATTTCACCGATTCAGTCCTGAGCTTCTGAACATAACTGTTCCTGGTCCTTCTGCACACCCTGGCACTGCTGCCCAGAGAGTGAGGGAAACAATTCACAGACAGGCAGCAGAAGGTTCATTCTTGTTACTGACATGTGTGCAAGCCATTACACACAGTACAAAGCAACCGAAACACATGGCTAGTGTTACACAGATGGCCTCCAGTTTAAACTTGCAGTTTAAGAGCAATAGTTGATACCTGAAGTCTAAAAACTGAAGATGTCCTTTAATTACTCTTTGATCAAGAAGAAAGAGAAATCTGGCGAGCAAAGCTAAAATCAGTTTTCTCACCAGACACAACCTGAGCATAACGCATAGATGTAGGTTCAGCACTGCCCATACATATCACACGCCTGTTAGGGAGGTTGTACAACAATACATGTCCAGAGATGAGAGTACGTTCTGTAGAAAGTGGTGTAAAAGCTGCTGGTTTGGACAATCTACAGCAGTGAATGTTTTAGTGGTATACCTATGGCTATATATACCGTGTCTCTGGGTCTTAACTAACATACCAGTCTTTAATGAGATGTTGCCAATAGAGCAAATGAGTTTCTGCAAGGTAAACAAACCTGCCATCCTTGTATGCCCTCCCAAGAGAACCCATCTCTTTCCTCCTGCCGGCAGGAAGTGTGGCTAAGCTAGAAATATGGGAAAAATTAAGTACTTGCAGAACTAATTTACTAATAAACGTTTCTGTAGTTTCATCACTGCACTTTGAGCTGCTTGTCTCCCTACAGTAAAGACCCTTCCAGTCAGACATGGAGCAGTGTTCTGAAGTACTGCATGTCACAGCAGTCTGACTCACAACACGTAGCACTGCAAGGAGAAGCCCTTGGAAGGATAAAACCTGCCTACCAAGCCAAGCAATATTTAAAGTGCCTCTGAAATAGCCTAGGAAAACTAATTTCTTAAATCTCTCACGGGGTGTTTTGGTTTGGGGGTATTTTTTCCAGAATAAATTATTTGTCATTGTATCCTCTTAAATAGTGAATCTATTTCACATTTTTTTTCAGGCAATCCAACAGTTTTTGCATTCAAAGTGTTGTGAAGTCCAGGAAATAACAATGAATTTGTCCTTCTTATAACACCAATGGAGAGGAGAATCATAGAATCATAGAA
>NW_010273851.1:0-4932 GCF_000690775.1 Eurypyga helias
GAGGCGGAGCGCTGCCTGCGTGGAAGATGGGGCTTGGCACGGCGACCTGCCACGCGCCGGGGCTTCCTCTGTGAGTTACCGCCCAGCAGCGAGTTGGCGAATCTCAGTGCCTGGCGGAACGGGCCCAGCCCTTTCCGACGCAAATGTTGAGGTGTTCAAGGAAGGTTCATGCTTAATGCAGACACTCTTAAATCCTGAAGGGGTGCTCAGTGACGTCACCCCTGAAGAGAGGTCCTCATGCAGAGGGGCCCTCTTTGGGTTCACTACCAGAAGATGACTGTGCAAAGCTGTTCCCAGAGGAGCAAAGCAAGGAGAAAATTAGGCAAATAACTGGGTCAAAGTTGTAATTACCATAAGTGTTTGGAAGGTGCTTCCGATGTTTTTGCACCTTCCATTTTACTGCATGCTATGGGCCACCCTGAGCTAGAGGATCACTGCTGGACTGAGAGTCCAGGTGCCAGAGGAAGTGATGGTAGTGATTCAGGAGATGGCACTTTTCCCACTTTGCTGGTTCATTGCCTGTACTTTAAAGGCACCGGTGTGGCAGGAGTTCCTGGCCTTTCCTGCCCTGCATAATTCTATATGAAGCATGTTTGAAGTTTTGGTGTTGGCACTGTGAGGGTCTCTTGTTACTGACACACTTAGCTATCAGTGAAATGCTGGAGCATGTCTGGCTAAAAGTCTGTCAGTTGACGTGCAGTTTCACGGTTCTCCTTCTTACAGTTATATTAAAGCCTGTGGTAATTAAAAAAGACAGATTTAGTACACAAATGCCCTTCTAAACTCAAAACTCAGAGGTAGGATTTGGTTGCTTCGTCGCTGACTTTTAGTTACTTAACCACAATATTTTTCTTTATTGGTTCTGAATTGATGATGTTACGGACAGATAATGAAAGGTTTCATTGGTCCCAGCATTGGTCACACTGCAGGAGAAATGAGAAGATTTGTATCTCTTGCCCTCCTGCAAGCTGCTCTGAGTATAATGATTCATACTAATAACTTGCATTAATACCGATTTGCACCTTACAGTCCCTTTGAAAAGAAAACAGTGCTGCCAAAAGGAAATTGGAAACTGCTGACCATGTTTAATTCCATTCTGAACTCTTTTGGTGTTATATATATGTGACAAATGTAGAAATAAACACAACCAAATATCTACATATGGATGCACACACACTCTCGACGTGGAGTTGCATCTGCATGCCTTCAGTGGAAGCTTCATTCTCATTCAGAAGATCCTTTCAAGTTGCATGGGTATTATAAATTGTGCTGGGACACACTGCTTCCTACTTATAGACCTGTCATTCTGCTACTCCAATAAAAGGAACTGTAGTCATTCTTTATCTTTAAATGAATAAGAAAAAAAATGTAATCTCTGTAATATGACATTTTGCTTGAGTATTGACAGCTGGAGTCACAAAGAGGTTTCGTGTGTAATTACACAAGCAGTGTTAGAGGAGGGACCAGAGGCCAGGTCCTTCATGCTATGTTTGTCTGTCCTCCGCCTTCTCTGGAAAGTGTAATAGCTTTCCCAAAAGAAAAAGAACAAGCTAGCACATACTTGGCACTCAGGCTGTCAAGAAGGGAAGGGCAGTTCCCGGCCCTCTAAAGGGGACGAGGAAGGAGGGTTTGGGCCCAAGTCTCCCACCTTCTGGGTGTTATCGCATGTTCTCGCATGTCTTGGGCGTCCTTCGTCATCAGCTCCGTTCTGAGTGAAAACTGCAGTAGTTCCATTTCATGCAGAGCTGTCAGGCTGGCTTTACATGAGCCTGCTGCGTCAGGGGACGTGAGTGGGGAAAGCAAAATTAGAACTGACAAATCTCATTTCTTTAAAACATTTGTGCATGTGTTTCTGGGAAGAGCTGCATGCTTGATTGCAAAATACACTGATATCGGTCTGTTACCACACACTCGCAGCTGTGCAGTAACACCCCAGCCTGTAGTTAACTGAAGATAATGGCTTTTTGCTGTGAAGGTTTTGCATTTCTAAAAAACGATTTCAAATGTTAATCTGAAATATTATTAAGTGGTAAATTTTCAAACACAGAGGTATGGTGGGAAGAGCCAGGGATATGCTGATGCATAAAGAAATGGAAAATTCCAGTTCAGTACCGGGAGGGGCACTTTTTTTGGTAGTGGAGAACCTGTAAATGAAAAATATGGAATCATATTTCTAGGTGGAATGGCAGAAACAGTGTAAATAAACCAGAGGTGTTGCCTGAATGGTGATGTGCCCATGTAGTGATTTAATAACACTCGCATTCAGAATGCCTAGACACCCTCCTTGAAAGTTCTTAGGTAACTGCATGTATGTTATCGTGATGTTTTGAGAAGCCTGTACATCAGGCTGCTTCTGTTGAAATGTACTGAGATGCTTAAATTGCGTGGTGGCTTGTGTATTGGGAAAACAAGAAAAGCCACCATCGTGGAGGTAACATGGGTGCTGGCTTCCTTCTCTCACACGCTCCCTACTGCCCGCCGATCCTGGATTCCTTCCTTTCTGTTCCTTTGTAGGAGGACCACCAAAGAAGCAAGCTGACACTGGGGAGTAGAAGGCAGTGAGGGAAGGTTCCTGAACATAGATCTTATTTCTTTACCTGATCGTCATTGGTGTTAAAACTTTCCTTGGTCCGTTTGCAAGAGATCTTATTCTTATGCTTCTCTTGACCAGTACTGGTTGATTAACGGTGTCTTAAATGATCTGGACTAATGAACATTGTGGCAGTGGCATCCCAAATAATGTGTAAATTCTTTTGTTTGATTTCAGCACTGAAAAAACTATTGTTGCTTTAGCTGAGGGATCATTTTTTATTCAAAGGCCTGAACCAGGCCTGATACTGACTCCAGCACTGGATTGGCCATGGTGACTCTTTGTTCTGGAGCAGTCCCCAGTTACAATTGGAGTCCTATTGTCTTTGGAGCTGGTGTAGTTGTGATGTAAAATCTTTCGTTCTGATGATTTCAGAGGACTACAAGGGAGGCTGAGGATTGCATTTCGGAGCTCTCATTCAGCAATACAGTCTGAAGAGTGGTAGGTCAGGAGACGAGGCTGCAGCACGTCAGGTAGATGAAACCAAGGTCAGCACATTCACAGAGGGAAATGTTGTTGGGTCCCAAGCGCTGGGTTTACACAGGCTTTTTTCTTCTCCCAGCTCTTTAGCTGGGAGCTTTCTCCGTTAGCTGCTTTTGAGGAATTTGTCTGAGAAGGGAACTGTGCGGCACTGTGCTGGTGACAGTGACGACTGCGGTGGCGGTTTGGGAGCTCGCACATGCTGACTGACCAGCCAGTACACCGTAGATGTGCTGCCTGGAAAACCAGCTGCTACCTGTGCGTTAGTTATGCAGTATATAAAAGGTAGACTTTCTGCAGGTACAACAGCCATGTCTTTCCCTCCCAGAGCACTCCACAGTGCTGTCTGTCTTACATAGCTGCTGGCTTTGAGAAAAGTTACAAGAACTTACCTATTTTTAATACATTGGCTTGTCTCTTAAATTTTGTGGCAGTCAGTCAGAATTGTGGAGTGTTAGGGACCTGATCATGCAAATACATTCCATTGAAAAACAGACTCAGCAGATTACCACTGAAGTTAACTTGATCAAATACTCTAGACTACGTGTGTCTAGAGTAACATGGATGTAACAACTCATGGCATTTCTGTTTTCTCTCAGGTTGTGCCAAGGAATAAGCCAAGAAACAGCTTTCTGTATCCTAGCATGGCAAATGAAGAAGATGATCCAATTATACAAGAGGTAAAAGTGCACTGTGGCAGTGGTGACGGTACATGAGGCCTTTTTTTATTATTATTGTAGTTCTGGTGTTTTTAACATTGTTGAAACGTGTCATCAGCATTGGTGGTTGTCTTATAACCAGTGGCTTGCTCTGTGGAAGGAAATACGTTGTGTGGGCCAAATACATGGCTCATGATATCTGTTTTGCCAAAACAGTGGTGCCATGTTGACAGTTTGTTCAGGTTTTTCACCCCTTTTAACCTTCCCATGTCAGGTGGGGAACTTGTTTCTACCACTCTGTGTTTCCAGTGACTGTACTGCATGTCTCAGGGCTGTAAGAAAATCAGAATTACTTTGATGACTTAATAGCTGTTAAACCTGAAGCTAAAATATTTTGTGCCTTCTGCTAAAACAAGCAATTGTGCTCTGATTCTGGACTTCTTTAAAGGACTGCTATGTCCCAAAGAGTAGCCACAGTGTCCTGTTCACTTTATGTGTGGATTTGCACACCAGAAGTACAAGGAAGGGCAAGCTCATAAGAAGGCAAAAAGCCATGAGAAAAGAAGTGGGAATTGTCAGGAGTGTATCTAAAATGGCAGCTTCCATATATGATATTCATGAGAAGCCTGTGGATTTTTGGTGCTGGTGGAAAAAAGTGCTAATATTTTGGGATTTGGAATGTGGGTATCTCTTGTATAATTGCAGTGGGTTGACCATGGCTGTGGGCCAGGTGCCTGCCAAGGCCGTTCTATCACTCCCCTTCTCAGCTGGACAGAGGAGAGACAATATGATGAAAGGCTTGTGGATTGAGATAAGGACAGGGAGATTACCGCGATGGGCAAAACAGACTCAGCTTGCGGGAAAAATTAGTTTAACACCAATCAAATCAGCGTAAAAAAAAATCTTAAACCACCCTCCCCTCACCCCTCCCTCCTTCCCAGGCTCAAATTCCCTCCTGCTTTTCTCTACCTCCTCCCCATGAACGGTGTAGGGGTATGGGGAGTGGGGTTGTGGTCAGTTCATCACACGGTGTCTCTGACGCTCAGGGGAGGATCCTCACACTCTTCCCCTGCACTAGCCTGGTGTCCCTCCCACAGGAGACGGTCCTCCACCAACTCCTCCCATGTGAGTCCTTCCCACGGGCTGCAGTTCTTCACGAGCTGCTCCAGCGTGTGTGTCCCCCACGGGCTGCCATCCTTCAGG